>NW_028160024.1:0-132500 GCF_964263955.1 Coregonus lavaretus
ACGTAGACAGACAGCTCAACATAGGACAAGCAACACGTAGCACGTAGACAGACAAAGCAACATAGGACAAGCAACACGTAGCACGCAGACAGAGCAACATAGGACATGCAACACGTAGCACGCAGACAGAGCAACATAGGACAAGCAACACGTAGCACGTAGACAGAGCAACATAGGACAAGCAACACATAGCACGTAGACAGAGCAACATTGGACAAGCAACACGTAGCACACACAGACAGCGCAACATAGGACAAGCAACACGTAGCACGCAGACAGAGAAACATAGGACAAGCAACACGTAGCACGCAGACAGACAAAGCAACATAGGACATGCAACACGTAGCACGCAGACAGAGCAACATAGGACAAGCAACACGTAGCACGCAGAGAGAGCAACATTGGACAAGCAACACATAGCACGCAGACAGGACAACATAGGACAAGCAACACGTAGCACGCAGACAGAGCAATAGCACAAAAAGCAACAAAACACATAAAAGCAACAGTGTTTCCACACCTCACAAGCTACAGACAACAGATAAAGATGAAACTGGCTCTCTGTCCATCCCTCTTCCTCGCTCTTTTCCATGTATTCAAAGTGTTATGACAGGATCTCTTCGCTTAGGAAGACCCTTGGGGAGAAACTATGGAAAGCAAAGACGTCAACTTCCTTAAAGGAGCTACACGTGTTCCGTCGTAACGTATATTGAGACAGTGGTCTTAAACGCTCCTTAAACTGTAGCAAGAAGTTGATCTCACCACATCAATACGTCTAATGGCAGGCCTGTGACTGTGGCACAACAGCAGGCTGTGTATTTCTATGTAAGCTGGTGAGACAGATGGAGAGAGACCTCTGTGGAGCTGCTGCAATAGGACTTCTCTCCGGCAGGCCTCGAGCACCATCACACGTTTAATCATCTCGGTCTTCAGCTGCTGTTGGAACAGTTGCGGAAGCTGGGCTCTGGGGGTCCAAATCACAACTTTTGAGGCAAAATGGCCACCTTTAGCAGCTTTCAAGCAGGAGCAGCGGGAGAGAGAGGGGGCTCAGCCGAGGCTTTTTCTGGGGGCGATGGTGTCAAAATGGCTGACCATCTGCTTTGAAGCACAGACACACAACATCCCTAGTCAGCAGAGCAAAGCGACTGGAGTGGGGCTGGAGCACAGCTGCCTCTCTTCCTCTGACACGCTCAACCCAGGGTCATTAATCTCGTGGCCAACACTCTGCTGATGCAGAGAGAGGCTGGAGCAATACAGCAGCCACAGACACAAACCTCAGAACTGCTGTGGGCTAGCTAGCTACACAATAACACCCTGCTCTGGGCTAGCTAGCTACACAATAACACCCTGCTCTGGGCTAGCTAGCTACACAATACCCTGCTCTGTGGCTGGCTAGCTACACAATACCCTGCTCTGTGGCTAGCTAGCACGCTACACAATACCCTGCTTTGTGGCTAGCTAGCACGCTACACAATACCCTGCTCTGTGGCTAGCTAGCTCGCTACACAATAACACCCTGCTCTGTGGCTAGCTAGCTACACAATAACACCCTGTTCTGGGCTAGCTAGCTACACAATAACACCCTTCTCTGAGATAGCTAGCTAGCTACAAAATACCCTGCTCTGTGGCTAGCTAGCTACACAATAACATCCTGCTCTGTGGCTAGCTAGCTACACAATAACACCCTGCTCTGGGCTAGCTAGCTACACAATAACACCCTTCTCTGAGATAGCTAGCTAGCTACAAAATACCCTGCTCTGTGGCTAGCTAGCTACACAATAACACCCTGTTCTGGGCTAGCTAGCTACACAATAACACCCTTCTCTGAGATAGCTAGCTAGCTACAAAATACCCTGCTCTGTGGCTAGCTAGCTACACAATAACACCCTGTTCTGTAGTTAGCTACACAACAGCACACTGCTCTGTGGCTAGCCTGGCAGCGGTGGATGGACGTGTAGGCCTATCAGTGGATCACATGGCTGGCTTAAGGCGAGTTAAGTCCAGGTGATGAAAATAGTGTGTGTAGTAGCATGTGCTCTGAGCTGATATTTGCGAGCCAGCCTATCATCACAGAGCCAGTGCACTGTGCAGACACCGTGAGCACTTCCCTACAAACAAAAGACACAAACCAGGTTTGGAAATGTCAGAGTAATTCCATCAGCCTCCCCCACACCATTATAAACATCCTGATTCTCCATCCTTTTGTTTCTCCTGTTGGTTTACAATGTGTGTAAGTTCACTGATATTACCACGGTGCTCAGGGGGAAAAACATGTTCCATCTGTCTACAGTAGACCCTTATTGAGACCCATAGGAATTACAACAAAGCACAAACCGCTATGAGACTGGAATAGACTTGAGCCGTAAGCATTTTTCACCCCAACTTCAAAATCATATTTACAGTGCAGCCAGAATTTCAGTGTTTTTTGTTTATCATTAAAGGTTAATGAGCAAATATTTGAGAAACAACATTACAAACCCAAACAAACATCAGATAAAAGATGAAACAAGCCCAATTCTACCTCCTAAAGAATAGCAGAGTAGACAACGGTGGTTGTAGAAGTTGAAAGTGCAACAGCGCTATAAATATGGAGTGGATGAATATTTTAGCGATAATATATACACCTTATTTCTCCAACAAAACCAGGGCGGCTGTGCGGTCTACAGCCAGAGAATGGAGGGATTAAGAAGCAGTTGGATGTAGGAGAGGGAAGGGGGACCTTGTGGGGTTAAGTAGGGGAAGGAGAAGAGTCTCAAGGACAAAGTCATCTCAGCCAGGGAGAGAGCCCTACCAACAACATGAAGCCAACAAACTCCATTTGAAACTACACAAAAAGGCACTTTTACCAGCAAAACCTCAACTTCTACAAGAGAAAAGTCTCAATCTTTGACAACACGAAGCAACCTTAACTTTGGCTTACATAACTGCATCCCAAAGGAATACACTATTGAACTTGTCGTTGCCATAAGACGCAACATTTTCCTCTTATGTCTGAGTTGCAAACATCAAAGTCGAGGAATGTATTTTTTTCCAGTGGAGAGTTGTGTTATTTTAATCCACAGATAGATTGATATCTGCAGGGCAACAGACGATTCCTCCATTGTTTACTTGAGAACACAGAGAGAAGCTAGTGAACAAGAAACTTATATAATCTTCCAATGCCTATGGACAACAACCACCGCCACACCAGCATGAATCCTGCAATCTTTATGCCAGGGCTTTATTAGGCCCTAAAATAGTGCTGTGCTGAAATAGTTTCATTTCACACAGCTGCGGAATTACAGGGGGGAGGGAGTGTTATGGGCAGGGACGGGAGGTGTCAGAAAGAAAACCACATTACAGGGAGCGAGGTCTAATCTATTCTGCCCTGCGTTGTGGAGCCCACCGTTTGACTGGAAAACACGGACAGTCTGCAGCCCTGGCCGGGCCGTGAGAGAGAGAGAGAGAGAGAGAGAAGGGGAGCAGGGGGAGAAAATGAGGTTGTCAGCTTGATAAGCATGGGCTGTTACCTCGATCCCGACTCTTCCGAAATCCACTTTACTCGGCAGTCAGAAAGGGTTTGGGATTGGAAGCGAGGCTTACGGCAGTGCCCTGATAGGCAGCTCTTTCTCCCTGAGCCGGGTGAATGGGAGAGGAATGGATTCACACCGACGGATGTGCTACATTACTAGGCCTGTATGACGATGCTGAAAAATGCTTGTGTGTTGATGTCCGAGAAATGCTTTCAGGGACATTACAAGGCTAGAAAAGTGTGTGTGTGTCTCTGTGTGTGTGTCTGTGTGTGTGTGTGTGTGGTGTTCACAGGATAATATTTGGTTATAAGTGCACTTCTCAGAGCAGCTGAACAAGTGCATTCTGAGTGTTTTGGTTGGGCTTTTACCAGGTAACTGAAGGACCTTGATGGCACCAAGTCATGTCAGTTAAAGTGACACACTGTCAGCTCAAGGATGGAGTAATCGAGGTAGAGGCTATTTAACATGGAGAGGCTCTGCTCATATCAACGGCGGGCTTAGACGCATCAAACAGCATCAATGCCTGGTTGAATAAAGAAAAACTAAATATAGGCATCGGATGAAAATTCTTGACAGAACAGATAACGTTTCATACTTATCAGCAGCTACCAAGGTGAACCTCTCAATGTCATGTCGAAATCCAAAGATAAAACCATAGGGTCTCTGCCCGCCACACAAAGACCCCCCTGTCCCCCCTCCTCTCTCCCCAGCAGGAAGCCCCTTTCCCCCACCCCTCCAACTGCTGGAGACATATTGAACAGACCACTAACAGCGACGTTCTTGAGCCTGAACAGACCATTGAGCGGAGAGTGAGAGAAAAGGGAAATCAGTGGAGCATTGTAAACATTGTAAAAACAACCTCTTTATCTGTTTATTTATTTTAACCTTTCATACTTCAACTACTTGCACATTGTTACAACACTGTACATAGCCAATAATATAACATTTGAAATGTCTATATTCTTTTAAAAAACTTTTGTGAGTTTAATGTTTACTAATGTTTCCCTTTTGTTAATTGTCTATTCCATTTGCTTTGCCAATAAAGCCCTTTGAATTGACACACAGAGACAGATAGAGACAGAGAGACAGAAAGCGAGTGCGAGAGGGAGAGAATGAGAGTGCTCAAACCTAACATCTTCCACAAAGGCCCTACCTTCTCAGTTTTGTAAGAACTTCCCTTATAGGCAAAAAAAAAAAAAAAAAGGACACTGAGTATTTGTAGCAATAAAACAGAAGTCTACTTCAATGGCCAGGTATCCTGTACAGATAGTTGGTACGAGGTTTGAACGTTCTCACACTGGCTCACAATGCCTTTGTTAACATCAAATATCCATCCCTTCATTCTGAATGAGAGGAGGATGAGGACCCCCTGGTATTGCTTTATTGGGTCCTGAGCAGACTGACATTCAGCTGAATTAACATGGTCCAAGAAAAAAAATCATTTATCAAATCAAATTTTAATTTGTCAAATGCGCCGAATACAACCGGTGTAGACCTTAGTGAAATGCTTACTTACAAGCCCTTAACCGACAATGCAGTTAAGACAAATAAGTATTTACTATATAAACTGAAGTAAAAAATAAATAAAAATAATGACAATTAAAAGAGCAACAATAAAATAAAAGTAACGATGCAAATGGGGGGGGGGGGGGGGGGGGGTGCTCAATGCAAATAGTCCGGGTGGCCATTTTATTTATTTTTCAGCAGTCTTATGGCTTGAGTGTAGAAGCTGTTAAGAAGCCTTTTGGACCTAGACTCGGCGCTCCGGTACTGCTTGCCGTGCGGTAGCAGAGAGAACAGTCTATGACTAGGGTGGCTGGAGTCTTTGGCAATTTTTAGGGCCTTCCTCTGTCACCGCCTGGTATAGAGGTCCTGGATGGCCGGAAGCTTGGCCCCAGTGATGTACTGGGCCGTATGTACTACCCTCTGTAGCGCCTTGCGGTCGGAGGCCGAGCAGTTTCCATACCAGGCGGTGATGCAACCAGTCAGGATGCTCTCGATGGTGCAACTGTATAACTTTTGAGGATCTGAGGACCCATGCCAAATCTTTTCAGTCTCCTGAGGGGGAATAGGCGTTGTCGTGCCGCCTTCATGATAGTTTGTTGGTGATGTGGACACCAAGGAACTTGAAGCTCTCAACCTGCTCCACTACAGCCCCGTCGAGGAGAATAGGTGCATGCTCGGCCCTCCTTTTCTTGAAGTCCACGATCATCTCCTTTGTCTTGATCACGTTGAGGGAGAGGTTGTTGTCCTGGCCCAAACTGCCAGGTCTCTGACCTCCTCCCTATAGGCTGTCTCTTTGTTGTCGGTGATCAGCCCTACCACCGTTGTGTCGTCGGCAAACTTAATGATAGTGTTGGAGTCGTGCTTTGCCATGCAGTTATTGGTGAACAGGGAGTACAGGAGGGGACTGAACACGCACCCCTGAGGGGCCCCCGTGTTGAGGATCAGTGTGGCAGATGTGTTGTTACCTACCCTTACCACCTGGGGGCGGCCCGTCAGGAAGTGCAGTATCCAGTTGCAGAGGGAGGTGTTTAGTCCCAGGGTCGTTAGCTTAGTGATGAGCTTTGAGGGCACTTTGGTGTTGAACGCTGAGCTGTAGTCAATGAACAGCCTTCTCACATAGGTGATCCTTTTGGGAAAGGGCAGTGTGGCGTGCAATAGAGATTGTGTAATCTGTGGAGGCGGTACGCAAATTGGAGAGGGTCTAGGGTTTCTGGGATAATTGTGTTGATGTGAGCCATTACCAGCCTTTCAAAGCACTTCATGGCTATAGACTTGAGCGCTACGGGTCGGTAGTCATTTAGGCAGGTTACCTTGGTGTTCTTGGGCACAGGGACTAGACTCGGCCAAGGACAGATTGAAAATGTCAGTGAAGACACTTGCCAGTTGGTCAGCGCATGCTCGGAGTATACGTCCTGATAATCTGTCTGTTTAAAGGTCTTACTCACATCGGCTACAGAGAGTGTGATCACACAGTCGTCCGGAACAGCTGGTGCTCTCATGCATGAATCTGTGTTGCTTGCCTCGAAGCGCACATAGAAGTCATTTAGCACGTTGGTAGGATAGTCTTGATCGGCGCTCCTCCAGTGTATTCTCCAATGATTGCACGTTGGCTAATAGGACGGATGGTAGAGGCGGGTTACCCACTCGCCGACAAATTCTTACAAGGCACCCCGACTTGCGTCCCCTATATCTTTATAACAGTAAAGCCTGGCGGAATATAGGAATATAGATGTGAAATATGCCTGGTAACAGGAAGAAGGGAGGAGAAAAGTCTGCTGCTACAGATAAACAGAAGTTATTTTCTTCTCCTCCTCCGTCTCGCTCTTTCTACATCTTCCTCCATCTTCTCCTCTCTTTGTCCCTCCGCCCACTGTGTCGATCTCTCTTTAGTCAGGCTGGAAATGCCTCTCCCTCTCTCTCTCCCTCTCTCTCTCTCCCTCTCTCTCCCTCTCTCTCCCTTTCATGTCTGGCCACCTCCACACTGTCTGCCTCTCTCTCTCTCTCCCCCTCTCTCCCCCTCTCTCTCTCTCTCTCTCTCTCCCTCTCTCTCCCTTTCATGTCTGGCCACCTCCACACTGTCTGCCTCTCTCTCTCTTCAGACTCCCCTTCCCACTCGTTTTCAAGCCCATCTGTCACAAGGAAACACGTCGGGGAAATAACAGTGATCTGGATAGCAAACTTATGAGGGGGGAGGGTTTGTCTTTCCAGCAGGAGGGGAACGGTACGGCTAATAGCTCCTCAGACCCAATTGGATGGTTTCATTTCCATTCAAATCAAAATGTCTGTTTCTCTTTACAAAAAAAGGTTATCTGCGAGCGAGCGAACAAACAAACGCTTAGAAGTGCGGCTATATAGAGTAGATGGTGGTTGAGTAGCTGTTATAGAAATAGACAACAGACCTGTCCTCTATAAAACCTGTGGTGCAGACGACTAACAATTGAGTGTGACATTCATCTACTTTACTTTTATTCATTGACTGACTAGATAGAAGTTATGTCAAGAGATGAGTGAAGAAATGCATGTTTTATTACGAGGGCTGTAGCTGTGACAATGGATGTGCTAAAGTGAGGGAAGTCTCATAAAAACATATTTCAAACCCGCCACAGTTGATTACCCCCAACTCACTGGGCACACACACACACACACCTCAAGTCTTCCACAACTACATGGTGGGGAGTATTTGCCATCAGCAACATTGTTAAATTCCCCAAATACAAGAAAAGGGACAGAAATGGAGAGAATCTCCATTGTTGCCCTACGGGAGGCTCTTCTCTCTTTCCTGTCCTCCAGCGCTTCTCAAGGAGATATAGCATGCCCACTTTAGTCTCCTTCCCTGTGAACCCTCTGCCAGGAACCATGCCAGGCCTGCCTAGGGGTCTGGGACAGGGGATGTGACCCGTTG
Organism: Coregonus lavaretus; assembly: GCF_964263955.1. Taxonomy (NCBI): domain Eukaryota; kingdom Metazoa; phylum Chordata; class Actinopteri; order Salmoniformes; family Salmonidae; genus Coregonus; species Coregonus lavaretus. Next base: position 7,921 of record NW_028160024.1, read on the forward strand.
GCCGTTGAATCCAGCTGGATGTTCTGATAGCTGTTGAGTGGGGGAGGCCAAGCAATAAAAAGTCTGGACAAAATGATTGGTATGCCCGGCCACACCAGCTTTACTGCATTGGTTGGCACCGGCTCAGCTGGCAGATTGAAGAAGGGAAGGATCCAATTTTCGCGGTTCTCTGTCATCCTGCCTACACGCAAAAAGCGGCGAACCACCGGACCCCGGCGGTTTCGCTTTCTGGCCTAGGGTCACTGCTACTTCATCAGGTGCTTCAATAATGGTGCGTGGGGGAAAAAAACATACTTTTACGGGAAGATTTGAATCCAATGAAGACACAATCCACTACAGAGAACACTAGGAGACACAAATTAGGACATGGCTCAATAAACCTGTCTTCAACAGTACTACAATTGGGTCCACTATACGGCAACTATACAGTATTTTGACCAACATGTTGTACTGTTTCAACACTAAATGCAATAAGACAGGCATAATGGAGTTTGTCGAGGAATAAACTGTGCTCTTTTCATTTCCAGTTTTACCCTGATGTGTAAAACTCAGCAGCAACCAGGATTCAGTTCAAAAGCAGGAGACAAAACCACAGATATTCAACATGTCAATCTGCAGGCTTGCTCTTAAAACAGTGGGACTGTTTCAATCAGCTTGATTCATTGTAAATGGACTACTATACCAACTGAATACTCAAGTAACATCAGTCCCAGCCTTTATCAACACTGTGTTCCAAGGCCAATTTATCTGGGGAGCAGTACGGAAGACAACAGGCATGTGGACACATGGTGGGTCTCAGCAGGACTGGGACACGTTAGGAAAGACAAGGGCACATTTCTATTAGTGCTGGGAGAGGATTCACCCTCTGGCTACAGGGAGGGACCCACCAGGAGCAAGTCAATGAAGTGAGGCTGACACAAATGTGTTTGATGACCGTGTGCAGCAGGGGAGGAGAGAGTCTGGGTGGGTGTGGAGAGAGAGAAAAAAAAAAAGTGAGAGACGGAGAGAAGAGAGAGGAGAGAGACCGAGAGAGGAGAGAGAGAGAGAGAGAGAGAGAGGAGAGAGAGGACAGAGAGAGCTCTGCTGTTGGCAGGATTAGGTGAATCTCTGCCTCTCCCAGATAGCAAATCACTCGGGTATCCTGTTCATTTCAAATAACGGGCTCATCCCTCTGACTGAAGCACCTCTCACCTCCACTGGACAAGCAAATTAACAACCCTGAATAAGCCTCATTCTTCCTCTGGTTCCTCAGCCATCAAAGTGGGCTCACTAGGAAATGCTGAAGGACAGGTTAGTGACAACCATGAGCCTCAAAAATAGAGCAGGGCTACTTTGGACTGAACAAGGTCCGGTGTGTAGGAGTCTCAGACAACCCTTACAACAGAAAGACTACAAAAACCACTACTTTAAATGTTACTGCTACAGCCCGAACCTCCTAACCTATGACAGAGGCAATTATCCGCTATTTTCTGGTAAAAAATCATTTTAAAAGGAGAACTCTGGGACAAGACGTCAGACAGAACAGGGCACTTTTAACCAGCCCCAGACAATGCCATCGGGCAAAGGTATCGTTACATCTTCAACAAATGCAAGACGGACAGAGTGGGAATTCATTCTATTCCTAACCTTTTTGACAGTGCTGTTCCATCCAAAGAGATCCACTGTGAGACAGAGACAGACAAAAGCCCAGAAGGTGCACAATTAATTTGCCCCAAGGTGGCCCCCGCGTGAAATAACAAACTGGATGAATAAATAAAGGGGTTCCTTCAGGGCTGGGAGTAACAGACTCAGTGGGGGGGTGAGGGTGTGGGGAGGGGCTCTGTCTGACGTGGTGACGGGTCTGAAGTACACCCCTATCACTGCAGGCCTGCTCAGCGTGACCACCCTCAGATCTGCCCTATCCATTCATTAGCCTGTCAGCTGGAAGGGCCAATCGACAGCTCTGATCTGTTTTATTCTCCTCCGGGTTAGCGTCTGGGTCAGCAGAGCTTCTGCAGACAGAGAGCTTCTCCCTTTGATTAAACCCCCCAAATAACAGACACATCAGATGAAAAACAGAACCAAGCTGTTGACCTAAACAACGTAATATAGTTTAGTCGTCACTTGCGCAAACAAACATCCAATGTAGGATACTCCTGAATGCACGTACAAATGTTGGACATTTTGCCATTAAGGTGCAAAACAGCAATTATGTGTTGGCAGATAGGCCTAATTACCATAGTGAGATTTGGGAAATGTGAAGCTTCCTGGAATAATCATGGAAATTGCTTTTCTCAGATCTCATGATTTCCTTTTAGTGAGCTTGGTGATAATAGGATTTGATAAAGCCATAAAATATGCGCTGGGGATCGAGAGCACTTGGCCAGGAAGAGGAGTCCACATAGTGGGGCAGATTGAGCAAAGTTCCTCCTGATTGAGCAAAGTTCCTCCTCTCCCCCAGAACAACAATAGATGAGGAAGGTAAGAACATTTATCTTTCTTTTTTCTCAATACCAAGTAACATGATGTGCCTGTTATGAGATATCCTATGGATTATTTAATGAAATACAATATTGCATTCTCTTTGCCCCTGTTCTTTCACAATCATACACACACAAAGGGGAAAAAATCAATACGGTCCAGTATGCCTTGCAAAGTCAACCACCCAGCAATTTGTCAGCATTGGATTTCAAAGACTGGGTTTCCACCAATTGTTCCTCGGTGCTATTGTTTTTGGTACTTTTTGGTCTGTCCTCTGAAACTTAAGGGAAGCCTTAACCGGAACACTCAGGAATGGAAGTGGTGGCCAGTTGCAGCGCTGGTGTAAACAGCCAGAGGGGAAAGTAGGAGTGGTTCCTGCAGTAACTCACCCGCTCTGCTAAGGGTCAATTCCAGCACTTTGTCAGCCACTGTTACTGGTTCCTGCAGTAACTCACCCTCCTCAACTCAGCCACTGTTACTGGTTCCACAGAGTGGACCTGTGAAGTCTAGTCTTCCCAGTAATCCTTGGCAAAAACAAAAATTATGCCAATTATCCACCCATCCCATAACGATCCCAATTCCACTCCTTGTTAAGATACACATCAGTGTACAAAGTCCGGTAATTGCAACAAGTTGAAATAAAGAAGATTATTTTTCTGAATCACTCGAGTCCATTTTCAAGTTGTTAACAAACTTTTTAGTTTTCAATCTTAATGCCTTATTGAATTTACAATGTCGAAACGGTTTCATCGTCAAAATACGGTGACAAACGCAACTAGACGAGATTCACTAATGTTGCATGAAAAGAGTAATGAACTGGAATCAACTTTTCTTGAATGAAGTCTAGAAATACTTCTCTATGCTATACAGCCTAGCCCTGGCCCTTTCATGTCACCAACAACAGAAACACCTTCATACTCCCTCACTTGCAACTGAACTCAAAATAAAAGGTAAAAGTAAAACTCTTCCTCCATAATCACACCCACCCATATCGAGCTCGCTTAAAATGAAGACATCCTTTGAGAAGAGGTGCAGAGCCTTCACTATTTCAATTTTCCTTTCACGTCGCCCCTAAAAAAAAGAGAAGGATGCTTTCTCCTTGCCTTACAAAGCCTTACAAGGTGGGCGGCAGGTAGCTTAGTGGTTAAGAGCGTAGTGCAAGTAACCAAAAGGTCGCTGGTTCTAATCCCCGAGCCGACTAGGTGAAAAATCTGTCGATGTGCCCTTGAGCAAGGCACTTAACCCTAATTGCTCCTGTAAGTCGCTCTGGATAAGAGCGTCTGCTAAATGACTTAAATGTCAATGTAAAATGTAAGGTCCTAGGTGGCGCAGCGGTCAAAAGCATTGCACCGGCCGTGACCGGGGTAGGGAAGGGTTTGGCCGGTGGGGCTTTCCTTGGATCATCGTGCTCTAGCGACTCCTTGTGACAGGGCCGGGTGCCTGCAAGCTGACCCCGGTTGTCAGTCGAACTGTGTTTTCTCCGACACATTGGTGCGGCTGACATCAGGGTTAAGCGAGCAGTATGATAAGAAGTAGGTTTCGGAGGACGCATGACTCGACTGGTTAGTACTTGGACGGGAGACCGCCTCCAGTAAGCAAAAAAATATATTTAAAAATTAAATAAGGAAAGGGTTAGGCTCTATCTTTTAATCTGTTTAGTTCTTCTCAAAGTGCTTCAAAGCCTGGGAGCTAGTGAACAGCCCTGTTAGCGGCCGGTGTCTGCATGTTCGACGATTTGGAGGGAACTATTTAACACTGGAGCACAAAACAGATCAAAGGCTTCCACTAGCAGCGGGGGAACTATTACTAATTTACTTGAAACCGGATGTTCCCGGGGAGGGCGTGCTATATAAGAAACCTACAGTATTAAAGGTCTGCTATATAAGGAAGCTACAGTAATAAAGGTGTTCTATATAAGGATGCTACAGTAATAAAGGTGTTCTATATAAGGAAGCTACAGTAATAAAGGAAGCTACAGTAATAAAGGTGTTCTATATAAGGATGCTACAGTAATAAAGGTGTTCTATATAAGGATGTTACAGTAATAAAGGAAGCTCCAGTAATAAAGGTGTTCTATATAAGGAAGCTACAGTAATAAAGGAAGCTACAGTAATAAAGGTGTTCTATATAAGGAAGCTACAGTAATAAAGGTGTTCTATATAAGGAAGCTACAGTAATAAAGGTGTTCTATATAAGGAAGCTACAGTAATAAAGGTGTTCTATATAAGGAAGCTACAGTAATAAAGGTGTTCTATATAAGGATGCTACAGTAATAAAGGTGTTCTATATAGGGATGTTACAGTAATAAAGGAAGCTACAGTAATAAAGGTGTTCTATATAAGGAAGCTACAGTAATAAAGGAAGCTACAGTAATAAATGTGTTCTATATAAGGAAGCTACAGTAATAAAGGTGTTATATATAAGGATGTTACAGTAATAAAGGAAGCTACAGTAATAAAGGTGTTCTATATAAGGATGCTACAGTAATAAAGGTGTTCTATATAAGGAAGCTACAGTAATAAAGGAAGCTACAGTAATAAAGGTGTTCTATATAAGGAAGCTACAGTAATAAAGGTGTTCTATATAAGGAAGCTACAGTAATAAAGGAAGCTACAGTAATAAAGGTGTTCTATATAAGGAAGCTACAGTAATAAAGGAAGCTACAGTAATAAAGGTGTTCTATATAAGGATGCTACAGTAATAAAGGTGTTATATATAAGGATGCTACAGTAATAAAGGAAGCTACAGTAATAAAGGTGTTCTATATAAGGATGCTACAGTAATAAAGGAAGCTACTTTATTACTGTAGCTTCCTTATATAGAACACCTTTATTACTGTAGCTTCCTTTATTACTGTAACATCCCTATATAGAACACCTTTATTACTGTAGCTTCCTTATATAGAACACCTTTATTACTGTAGCTTCCTTATATAGAACACCTTTATTACTGTAGCTTCCTTATATAGAACACCTTTATTACTGTAGCTTCCTTATATAGAACACCTTTATTACTGTAGCATCCTTATATAGAACACATTTATTACTGTAGCTTCCTTTATTACTGTAGCTTCCTTATATAGAACACCTTTATTACTGTAGCTTCCTTTAATACTGTAGCATCCTTATATAGAACACCTTTATTACTGTAGCATTATTATATAGAACACCTTTATTACTGTAGCTTCCTTTGTTACTGTAACATCCTTATATAGAACACCTTTATTACTGTAGCATCCTTATATAGAACACCTTTATTACTGTAGCTTCCTTATATAGAACACCTTTATTACTGTAGCTTCCCTTATTACTGTAACATCCTTATATAGAAAACCTTTATTACTGTAGCTTCCTTATATAGAACACCTTTATTACTGTAGCTTCCTTATATAGAACACCTTTATTACTGTAGCTTCATTTATTACTGTAGCTTCCTTATATAGAACACCTTTATTACTGTAGCATCCTTATATAGAACACCTTTATTACTGTAGCTTCCTTTATTACTGTAGCTTCCTTATATTGAACACCTTTATTACTGTAGCTTCCTTTATTACTGTAACATCCTTATATAGAACACCTTTATTACTGTAGCTTCCTTATATAGAACACCTTTATTACTGTAGCTTCCTTTATTACTGTAGCTTCCTTATATAGAACACCTTTATTACTGTAGCATCCTTATATAGAACACCTTTATTACTGTAGCTTCCTTATATAGAACACATTTATTACTGTAGCTTCCTTTATTACTGTAGCTTCCTTATATAGAACACCTTTATTACTGTAGCTTCCTTTAATACTGTAGCATCCTTATATAGAACACCTTTATTACTGTAGCATCCTTATATAGAACACCTTTATTACTGTAGCTTCCTTATATAGAACACCTTTATTACTGTAGCTTCCTTAATAACTGTAGCTTCCTTATATAGAACACCTTTATTACTGTAGCTTCCTTTATTACTGTAGCTTCCTTATATAGAACACCTTTATTACTGTAGCTTCCTTAATTACTGTAACATCCTTATATAGAACACCTTTATTACTGTAGCTTCCTTATATAGAACACCTTTATTACTGTAGCTTCCTTTATTACTGTAGCTTCCTTATATAGAACACCTTTATTACTGTAGCTTCCTTTATTACTGTAGCTTCCTTATATAGAACACCTTTATTACTGTAGCATCCTTATATAGAACACCTTTATTACTGTAGCTTCCTTTATTACTGTAGCTTCCTTATATAGAACACCTTTATTACTGTAGCATCCTTATATAGAACACCTTTATTACTGTAGCTTCCTTAATAACTGTAGCTTCCTTATATAGAACACCTTTATTACTGTAGCTTCCTTTATTACTGTAGCTTCCTTATATAGAACACCTTTATTACTGTAGCTTCCTTAATTACTGTAACATCCTTATATAGAACACCTTTATTACTGTAGCTTCCTTATATAGAACACCTTTATTACTGTAGCTTCCTTTATTACTGTAGCTTCCTTATATAGAACACCTTTATTACTGTAGCTTCCTTTATTACTGTAGCTTCCTTATATAGAACACCTTTATTACTGTAGCATCCTTATATAGAACACCTTTATTACTGTAGCATCCTTATATAGAACACCAGAGAGAGTTACAACATGAAAGAGTTACAACATGTAGAGACCAGAAGAGTTACAACATGTAGAGACCAGAAGAGTTACAACATGTAGAGACCAGAAGAGTTACAACATGTAGAGACCAGAAGAGTTACAACATGTAGAGACCAGAAGAGTTACAACATGTAGAGACCAGTAGTTACAACATGTAGAGACCAGTAGAGTTACAACATGTAGAGTTACAACATGTAGAGACCAGAAGAGTTACAACATGTAGAGACCAGAAGAGTTACAACATGTAGAGACCAGAAGAGTTACAACATGTAGAGGCCAGTAGAGTTACAACATGTAGAGACCAGTAGAGTTACAACATGTAGAGACCAGAAGAGTTACAACATGTAGAGACCAGTAGTTACAACATGTAGAGTTACAACATGTAGAGACCAGTAGAGTTACAACATGTAGAGACCAGTAGAGTTACAACATGTAGAGACCAGTAGTTACAACATGTAGAGTTACAACATGTAGAGACCAGTAGAGTTACAACATGTAGAGACCAGAAGAGTTACAACATGTAGAGGCCAGTAGTTACAACATGTAGAGACCAGTAGAGTTACAACATGTAGAGACCAGTAGAGTTACAACATGTAGAGACCAGTAGAGTTACAACATGTAGAGACCAGTAGAGTTACAACATGTAGAGACCAGTAGAGTTACAACATGTAGAGACCAGTAGAGTTACAACATGTAGAGTTACAACATGTAGAGACCAGAAGAGTTACAACATGTAGAGTTACAACATGTAGAGACCAGAAGTTACAACATGTAGAGACCAGTAGAGTTACAACATGTAGAGACCAGTAGAGTTACAACATGTAGAGACCAGTAGAGTTACAACATGTAGAGACCAGTAGAGTTACAACATGTAGAGACCAGAAGAGTTACAACATGTAGAGACCAGAAGAGTTACAACATGTAGAGACCAGAAGAGTTACAACATGTAGAGACCAGAAGAGTTACAACATGTAGAGACCAGAAGAGTTACAACATGTAGAGACCAGAAGAGTTACAACATGTAGAGACCAGTAGTTACAACATGTAGAGACCAGTAGAGTTACAACATGTAGAGTTACAACATGTAGAGACCAGAAGAGTTACAACATGTAGAGACCAGAAGAGTTACAACATGTAGAGACCAGAAGAGTTACAACATGTAGAGGCCAGTAGAGTTACAACATGTAGAGACCAGTAGAGTTACAACATGTAGAGACCAGAAGAGTTACAACATGTAGAGACCAGTAGTTACAACATGTAGAGTTACAACATGTAGAGACCAGTAGAGTTACAACATGTAGAGACCAGTAGAGTTACAACATGTAGAGACCAGTAGTTACAACATGTAGAGTTACAACATGTAGAGACCAGTAGAGTTACAACATGTAGAGACCAGAAGAGTTACAACATGTAGAGGCCAGTAGTTACAACATGTAGAGACCAGTAGAGTTACAACATGTAGAGACCAGTAGAGTTACAACATGTAGAGACCAGTAGAGTTACAACATGTAGAGACCAGTAGAGTTACAACATGTAGAGACCAGAAGAGTTACAACATGTAGAGTTACAACATGTAGAGACCAGAAGTTACAACATGTAGAGACCAGTAGAGTTACAACATGTAGAGACCAGTAGAGTTACAACATGTAGAGACCAGTAGAGTTACAACATGTAGAGACCAGTAGAGTTACAACATGTAGAGACCAGAAGAGTTACAACATGTAGAGACCAGTAGAGTTACAACATGTAGAGACCAGTAGAGTTACAACATGTAGAGACCAGAAGAGTTACAACATGTAGAGACCAGTAGAGTTACAACATGTAGAGACCAGAAGAGTTACAACATGTAGAGACCAGTGGAGTTACATGTAGAGACCAGTAGAGTTACAACATGTAGAGACCAGTAGTTACAACATGTAGAGGCCAGTAGAGTTACAACATGTAGAGACCAGTAGAGTTACAACATGTAGAGACCAGTAGAGTTACAACATGTAGAGACCAGTAGTTACAACATGTAGAGACCAGAAGAGTTACAACATGTAGAGACCAGTGGAGTTACATGTAGAGACCAGTAGAGTTACAACATGTAGAGACCAGAAGAGTTACAACATGTAGAGACCAGAAGAGTTACAACATGTAGAGACCAGTAGAGTTACAACATGTAGAGACCAGAAGAGTTACAACATGTAGAGACCAGAAGAGTTACAACATGTAGAGACCAGTAGAGTTACAACATGTAGAGACCAGAAGAGTTACAACATGTAGAGACCAGAAGAGTTACAACATGTAGAGACCAGAAGAGTTACAACATGTAGAGACCAGTAGTTACAACATGTAGAGACCAGTAGAGTTACAACATGTAGAGACCAGTAGTTACAACATGTAGAGACCAGTAGAGTTACAACATGTAGAGACCAGTAGTTACAACATGTAGAGACCAGTAGAGTTACAACATGTAGAGACCAGTAGAGTTACAACATGTAGAGACCAGTAGTTACAACATGTAGAGACCAGTAGAGTTACAACATGTAGAGACCAGAAGAGTTACAACATGTAGAGACCAGTAGTTACAACATGTAGAGACCAGTAGTTACAACATGTAGAGACCAGTAGAGTTACAACATGTAGAGTTACAACATGTAGAGACCAGTAGAGTTACAACATGTAGAGACCAGTAGAGTTACAACATGTAGAGACCAGAAGAGTTACAACATGTAGAGACCAGTAGTTACAACATGTAGAGACCAGTAGAGTTACAACATGTAGAGACCAGTAGAGTTACAACATGTAGAGTTACAACATGTAGAGACCAGTAGTTACAACATGTAGAGACCAGTAGAGTTACAACATGTAGAGACCAGTAGAGTTACAACATGTAGAGACCAGTAGAGTTACAACATGTAGAGACCAGTAGAGTTACAACATGTAGAGACCAGTAGAGTTACAACATGTAGAGTTACAACATGTAGAGACCAGTAGTTACAACATGTAGAGACCAGTAGAGTTACAACATGTAGAGACCAGTAGAGTTACAACATGTAGAGACCAGTAGAGTTACAACATGTAGAGACCAGTGGAGTTACATGTAGAGACCAGAAGAGTTACAACATGTAGAGACCAGTGGAGTTACATGTAGAGACCAGAAGAGTTACAACATGTAGAGACCAGTAGAGTTACAACATGTAGAGACCAGAAGAGTTACAACATGTAGAGGCCACGTGATCAAGAGGTGGTCTTACAGACATTAACACCCACAGGCTCCCGGAGGTTGATGAGAGCCTTCTTTTGCACTGCATCTGAAGCCAGTTTATACATTGACCCGACTGTAGGAACCCAGATTATCCCATACCATCGCTGTCCTCAGATCAACTTTCCAAACAAACAACCCTTCTAAAAGAGAGGTCAAAGTCGCATTTCCTCTCATACTTTGCCCCCCAACAAACTGACCAGACCAGAGCTTTTCACAATAACTTCTAAACTGACCTTTGAATGTGGGGGGGGGGCCTCAAATGGTGGCTGGTGCCCTTTTCCAGTCAACTTGTGTACATGTGGAGAGAGGGTTGAGTGTGTGTGCAAAAGTCAGGCCAGGATGCAGAGATTAGGGCGCCTGAATCCGAGCGGATCGCCGCGTCATTAGCGGGAGTTATTTGCACTGATCCTATCTCACTCTCGCTCTATCAGTGGCTGACAGCCGGGCTCCCCGTTCCACTGAGATGCACTGGAATGCCATTCTCTCTCGGGGTCCGGCATTTAACCCCCCCACTTCTCTGTTCCCCATTACGCCTCTTTGTTTGTCCCTTTGTTCCCTAGCAACCAGACTTCTCTTTTCTTGCTTTAGCGCTATGCCGCTGAGCCTTCATGAGCCTTGCATGGGGTAACTACACTAAAAGAGGAAGTAGTGTGTGTGTGGGAGGGAGGAGGGTGTGTGAGAGGTGGGGAGGAGGGTGTGTATGTTTGCCTGTGTGTGTCTGTGGGGGGGGGGGGGGTAGATATGGCACAATTATTAGCAATCATCGCAAGGTCCCCGTCCACACAAACGCATTCTTTGTCACAGATACTGGGTTTGACACAAATATGCGCATGTGACCTGTTGTTGATAACCTACCCCACAATGCAGTGCGAGCAGGTCTTCCCTTTACAGAAGGGAGGCTGAATGCTCATTACTGGCTGGCCTTATCTGTGCTCTCCGTCCAGTCTGCCAGTGAGGCACGGAGCTCGGAGGGCTTTTGTTGATGCTAATGTGGATCGTATTGCAGGTAAAGAAGGGAGCAGCCATGTGGCAATGCTCGGAGTAATGGGCTTTTTGTTGTGCAGTCAGGATGGGTGGCCCTCAGGAGCATCAGACTGGCCTACAGAGTAGCAATGTCTGAGTGTGTGAGTGTGTGTGTTTCTCGTTTGTTTACACAGAGAATTACAGCTACATGCCCTTTATCAGTCTGGGAGAGATAAGAGCTGAGAAACCAAGACTCCAAATCCTAGCAGCCAGAAAGACAACAGGCAAATCTTTTAGTTTCTGTTTCTGTCCTTGTATGCGTGTGTAGTGTGTGCGCATGTTTGAGTGTGTTTTGTGTGAGCCACGTGTCTGTGTCCAGAGATTGAGGGATTTACAACACGAGAGGAGACTCCAGCCCTCTTTCCCCTATACCATCTCTCCAACGCCATCTCAGTGCTTCTCTAACAACAAAAACACAGGAAGTGGAATCAGGGGCACTTGACACAGACGTGTCCTCCGACAGATTGGATCAGAGGACAGAAATTCCACCTTATCTGCAGGCCGAGGTGTGTAAACAGTCAACCGTGGATATGACCCGGCTGTGTGTATGTGTGTGTATGTGTGTGTGTGTGTGTTTGTTTACAGTGCAAGCTATCTGCTAGCTGATTAATCTCCATCCTGCTGCAGCAAGTAACTTTTGACTCAAATACCTCACTTTAAAATCGCATAACCACTGACAGGCTATGAGACGTTGCATCATTATTAGCTCAACTCAAGAGTCAAATCTCTCTCCTGGAGTACACGAAGCTTGATCCTAAATCTTAGCAACGAAGCCAGAAAGGCCCAGATAAGGTATCAAATAATATCAATAAGAGATGAGGGTTATGTATTTAATACGCTACATATAGGCTGTGTGAGATAGAAGTCATACATTATTTACTGGGAGCTACTGGATAGGGGTTTTGCCGAGGCAATACTTTTCAGCCATGTTGCAACAGTCTTTAATTTAATGGATGATATTTACTTAAGGCCTGATGGGTTTAGGATTTTTTTATTTACTACAACAAAACATTGAACTGAACTCAGCTACTTTCCACTCCTCATTAAACAGATGGTCAAAGATAAATATCCTACCCACCAGGAATTCACCAACTGCTAACTCAAAAATGTTTCAGGGACAAAAGTGCCAAGTGTGTATGTTTATTTGACGTGTGCACAGACCCTTCTAGATGCAGAAAAGCTAGTTTGCACAGTGCCTCTGGCCCCTCATGAATAAGCAGTGTGTGTCGGAAAGCGTGCTAGCCAATGAGTGAGTGAGTAAGTGTCAGAGTGGCACCAGCTGATGAGCGGTAATGATTTGTGTGCAGTGCAGACCTCCCCCTGAGGAGCACCACTCCCTGCATTCCCCCTGAGCCCAGAGCCCAAACCAGAAGGGCGCTCTGGCCCTGAACCCACCTAATCCCCTATACAAACCTATTTATACACCCTGGGCGCGTGTGTGTGTGCGCTTTCACAGGACTGCAGCAGCACTCATGAATGTATAAATACACAAGTGGCTGCTGTCCCCAATCTGCAGAGAGAAAGGGAGAGATAGAGAGAGAGAAATAGAGAAAGAGAGAGAGCGAAAGAGAGAGAGAGAGAAAGAACGAGAAACTGAGAGGGAGGGAGATATAGAGAAAGAGAGAGAGGGAGAGAGAACGAGAGAGAGAACAAGAGAGAAAACGGGAGAGAGAGGGAGAGAAAAAGAGAAAGGGAGAGAGAACGAGAGAAAAGGAGGGAGAGAAAGAGAGAGAACGAGAGAGAACGGGAGAGAGAGGGAGAGAGAATAAGAGGGAGAGAAAAAGAGGGAGAGAGAAAGGGGGAGAGAGAACGAGAGAGAGAACGAGAACAAGAGAGAGAACGAGAAATTGAGAGGAGGTAGAGAGAGAAAGAGAGAGAGAGAGGGCGAGAGACTGGCTTTTTATCAGTGCAGCATCTGACAGAGGTTAAACAGAGAACACCTCTATGGGGACTTATGTTTCAGTCATGCAGATTAGCCATTAGAAAATAACAGGCGCAACAAAAGGATAACTAAAGGGGGTAGCATGACACTGTAATACACTGTATTTATACACATTTAAACTCCATCACTATCCCAAACCACCATCACTTCAAATTCAAAACCATTTCCCTGACCAACCATTCACCTACTTCACCTACTGACCAGAGCATGCCGAGACATCAGAAGCCCTTGGAAAACAGAAAAACGATTAGTGGCCACAAACAGTTTTTATATTTAATGGACTCTCGACAGGAGAGCTTCTCGCCTGGCCCCGATCTCCCCTCCATCACATCTGAGCGATGCTTTAACTATTCACGCTGGCCTTGCAGGCTGCAGGTTAGCCGCTAGCGAGGGGAGAGCCGTGAGCATGAGGCCGGAGCATGCTCACCGCTCTCCCCACGCAAGCGGCTAACCTGCAGCGCCAGGTGTTTACATGCTCTCAGGACTTGTGGAGGAGTACGCCTGCTGTCAGGCGTGCTAACATGTTCGGCATGAATGATGGACACACACACAGCGAACAAGTTTAAGTTACACAGACCTAACACACACACAGCACAAAGAAGGCTGGACCTACAGGCTCCATCACTGACATTTGATGACTTCAGCCTGTTCTTCTGGTGGTGAGAGAATCAAGAGTCAATCCAGAGTTGTGCCAGGTGGACACAACAGAATCATTCTCTCTTACCAGTCGATGACAATAACAGGTTTCAATCTGTTTGGTTTAGTAACCTTTGTATCTTTATGTAATCTACAGTTGAAGTCGGAAGTTTACATACGCCTTAGCCAAATACATTTAAACTCAGTTCTTCACAATTCCTGACATTTAATCCTAGTACAAATTCCCTGTCTTAGGTCAGTTAGGATCACCACTTTATTTTAAGAATGTGAAATGTCAGAATAATAGTAGAGAGAATGATTTATTTCAGCTTTTATTTATTTCATCACATTCCCAGTGGGTCAGAAGTTTACATACACTCAATTAGTATTTGGTAGCAATGCCTTTAAATTGTTTAACTTGGGTCAAATGTTTCGGATAGCCTTCCACAAGCTTCCCACAATAAGTTGGGTGAATTTTGGCCCATTCCTCCTGACAGTTGTGTCCACCTGGCACAACTCTGGATTGACTCTTGATTCTCTCACCACCAGAAGAACAGGCTGAAGTCATCAAATGTCAGTGATGGAGCCTGTAGGTCCAGCCTTCTTTGTGCTGTGTGTGTGTTAGGTCTAGTTTTCCAAGATGGCGTAGCAGTGCGGTCGCTTTTATTTTTCGTCCTGTGTAAATATCCCGTTTCTTGTTTTTTGTCTATATTTCTCAATTTTTTACTTTCATTCTTTAACTAAATATACTTTCCTGCAACCCGCCTCACCCAACGTGGAAAGGATTCTATTATTTCTTTATAACTTTCATCAAGAACCGTAAGCTGAAAATAGTGGCTACCTGTTATTAGTCACCGTTAGCGTCTTCACCATTGTCCGTGGCCTACACTATCCACCAGCCAGCTCTAGCTAGCCTGGACAATTCGTCGGCCAGTCTGCACAGCGTGCTATCGACCCAGCGTGCTATCGACCCATTGCCGACGAAATAGTCTGATGTGGTTTCAACAGGCTTCCCGTTGCGACGACCACGAAGATCCATCTGCCACCCCCGGCCCGCTAGCACACGCAAACCACAACTGTGCTCCCTGCTAGCTGTGCTGAAGCACCAATTTGAACTGCTCTCGGACTCACATATTGCTGTTCACTGGACCTTATGATCACTCAGCTGCACAGCTGATGCCTGCTGGACTGTTCCTTTACACGGTACTCTGTCCTGTTTATTCTGTTTAGTCTTAGCCCAAACGTTATCGCTATTTCCAGTTGTGTCTTAGCTCTCTCTAATAACACATGTGACTGCTTTATGCCTCTCTCCCATGTCAATTATGCCTTGCCTATTGCTGTTTGGGTTAGTTCTTATTATACAATTTCAATGTAGAACCCCTAGTCCCTCTCAAACTGCCTCATATAGTTCCTTTGTTCCTCCCCCCATACACGCCGAGACCGGCTCAATCGATGCCTCCAATGACGCTCTCTCTTTCATTGTTACCCAACGCTTAGGGTTACCTGAACTGTACTCATATCCTTCCATATCCTTTTCTGTACATAATGCCCTGAATCTTTTCTACAACGCCCGGAGAACTGCCCCCTTTATTCTATGTACCCAACGCACTAGAAGACCAGTTCTTAAAGCCTTTAGTCGTATCCTTATTCTAGTCCTCCTCTGTTCCTCTGGTGATGTAGAGGCTAACCCAGGCCCTGCAGCCCCCAGTATCACTCCTACTCCCCAGGAGCTATCATTTGTTGACTTCTGTAACCGTAAAAGTCTTGGTTTTCTGCACATAAATATCAGAAGCCTCCTTCCTAAGCTTGAGTTATTCACTGCGTTAGCACACTCCGCCAACCCTGATGTTCTAGCAGTGTCTGAATCCTGGCTTAGGAAGGCCACCAAAAATTCTGAAATTTCCATCCCCAACTATAACATTTTCCGTCTAGATAGAACTGCCAAAGGGGGTGGAGTTGCAATCTACTGTAGAGATAGCCTGCAGAGCTCCATCATACTATCCAGGTCTGTGCCCAAACAGTTTGAGCTTCTACTTCTAAAAATCCACCTTTCCAGAAATAAATCTCTCACTGTTGCCGCTTGCTACAGACCCCCCTCAGCCCCCAGCTGTGCCCTGGACACCATATGTGAATTGATTGCCCCCCATCTATCCTCAGAGTTCGTACTGCTTGGTGACCTAAATTGGGATATGCTTAACACCCCGGCCATCCTACAATCTAAACTAGATGCCCTCAATCTCACACAAATTATCAACGAACCTACCAGGTACAACCCTAAATCCGTAAACATGGGTACCCTCATAGATATCATCCTGACTAACTTACCCTCTAAATACACCTCCGCTGTCTTCAACCAGGATCTCAGCGATCACTGCCTTATTGCCTGCGTCCGTAACGGGTCCGCGGTCAAACGACCACCCCTCATCACTGTCAAACGCTCCCAAAAACACTTCAGCGAGCAGGCCTTCCTAATTGACCTGGCCCAGGTATCCTGGATGGATATAGATCTCATTCCGTCAGTAGAGGATGCCTGGTTGTTCTTTAAAAGTAATTTCCTCTCAATCTTAAATAGACATGCCCCATTCAAAAAATACAGAACTAAGAACAGATATAGCCCCTGGTTCTCCTCAGACTTGACTGCCCTTGACCAGCACAAAAACATCCTGTGGCGTACTGCATTAGCATCAAATAGCCCCCGTGATATGCAACTTTTCAGGGAAGTTAGGAACCAATATACACAAGCAGTTAGGAAAGCAAAGGCTAACTTTTTCAAACAGAAATTTGCATCCTGTAGCACTAACTCCAAAAAGTTTTGGGACACTGTAAAGTCCATGGAAAATAAGAGCACTTCCTCCCAGCTGCCCACTGCACTGAGGCTAGGAAACACTATCACCACCGATAAATCTACAATAATCGAGAATTTCAACAAGCATTTTGCTACGGCTGGCCATGCTTTCCACCTGGCTACCACTACCCCGGCCACCAGCTCTGCACCCTCCGCTGCAACTTGCCCATGCCCCCCCCGGCTTCTCCTTCACACAAATCCAGACAGCTGATGTTCTAAAAGAGTTGCAAAATCTGGACCCCTACAAATCATCTGGGCTAGACAATCTGGACCCTTTCTTTCTAAAACTAGCCGCCGAAATTGTCGCAACCCCTATTACTAGCCTGTTCAACCTCTCTTTCGTAACGTCTGAGATCCCCAGAGATTGGAAAGCTGCCGCGGTCATCCCCCTCTTCAAAGGGGGTGACACTCTAGATCCAAACTGTTACAGACCCATATCCATCCTGCCCTGCCTTTCAAAAGTTTTTGAAAGCCAAGTCAACAAACAGATCACCGACCATTTCGAATCCCACCGTACCTTCTCCGCTATGCAATCCGGTTTCCGAGCTGGTCATGGGTGCACTTCAGCCACGCTCAAGGTCCTAAATGATATTATAACCGCGATCGATAATAGACAGTACTGTGCAGCCGTTTTCATTGACCTGGCCAAGGCTTTCGACTCTGTCAACCACCGCATTCTTATTGGCAGACTAAATAGCCTTGGTTTCTCAAATGACTGCCTCGCCTGGTTCACCAACTACTTCTCAGATAGAGTTCAATGTGTCAAATCGGAGGGCCTGTTGTCTGGACCTATGGCAGTCTCTATGGGGGTGCCAAAGGGTTCAATTCTAGGGCAGACTCTTTTCTCTGTGTATATCAATGACGTCGCTCTTGCTGCTGGTGACTCTCAGATCCACCTCTACGCAGACGACACCATTTTGTATACATCTGGCCCTTCATTGGACACTGTGTTAACAAACCTCCAAACGAGCTTCAATTCCATACAACACTCCTTCAGTAGCCTCCAACTGCTCTTAAACACTAGTAAAACTAAATGCATGCTCTTCAACCGAACGCTGCTTGCACCCGCCCACCCGACTAGAATCACTACTCTAGACGGGTCTGACCTAGAGTATGTGGACAACTACAAATATCTAGGTGTCTGGTTAGACTGTAAACTCTCCTTCCAGACTCACATTAAGAATCTCCAATCCAAAGTTAAATCTAGAATCGGTTTCCTATTTCGCAACAAAGCCTCCTTCACTCATGCTGCCAAACATGCCCTCGTAAAACTGACTATCCTACCGATCCTTGACTTCGGCGATGTCATTTACAAAATAGCCTCCAACACTCTACTCAGCAAATTGGATGTTGTCTATCACAGTGCCATCCGTTTTGTCTCCAAAGCCCCATATAATACCCACCACTGTGACCTGTACGCTCTTGTTGGCTGGTCCTCACTACATATTCGTCGCCAAACCCACTGGCTCCAGGCCATCTATAAATCACTGCTAGGCAAATCCCCGCCTTATCTTAGCTCATTGGTCACCATAGCAACACCCACCCGTAGTCTGCGCTCCAGCGGGTATATCTCACTGGTCATCCCCAAAGCCAACACCTCCTTTGGCCGCAATTCCTTCCAGTTCTCTGCTGCCAATGACTGGAACAAATTGCAAAAATCTCTGAAGCTGGAGACACTTATCTCCCTCACTAACTTTAAGCATCAGTTGTCAGAGCACCTTACCGATCACTGCACCTGTACACAGCCCATCTGAAATTAGCCCGCCCAACTACCTCATCCCTATATTGTTATTTATTTTGCTCATTTGTACCCAGTATCTCTATTTGCACATCATCTCTTGCACATCATTCCAGTGTTAATACTAAATTGTAATTATTTTGCACTATAGCCTATTTTATTGCCTTACCTCCATAACTTGCTAAATTTGCACACTGTATATTAATTGTATTTCTGTTGTATTTTTGACTTTGTTTTGTTTTACCCCATATGTAACTGTGTTGTTGTTTTTATCGCACTGCTTTGCTTTATCTTGGCCAGGTCGTAGTTGTAAATGAGAACTTGTTCTCAACTGGTTTACCTGGTTAAATAAAGGTGAAATAAAAAAATAAAAAAAATAAAAAAACTGAGTCAGGTTTGTAGGCCTTGCTCACACACGCTTTTTCAGTTCTGCCCACACATTTTCTATAGGATTGCGGTCAGGGCATTGTAATGGCCACTCCAATACCTTGACTTTGTTGTCCTTAAGCCATTTTGCCACAACTTTGGAAGTATGCTTGGGGTCATTGTCCATTTGGAAGACCCATTTGCGACCAAGCTTTAACTTCCTGACTGATGCCTTGAGATGTTGCTTCAATATATCCACATAATTTTCCTTCCTCATGCCGCCATCTATTTTGTGAAGTGCACCAGTCCCTCCTGCAGCAAAGCACCCCCACAGCATGATACTGCCACCCCCGTGCTTCATGGTTGGGATGATGTTCTTCGGCTTGCAAGCAACCCACTTTTTCCTCCAAACATAACAATGGTCATTATGGTCAAACAGTTCTATTTTTGTTTCATCAGACCAGAGGACATTTCTCCAAAAAGTATGATCTTTGTCCCCATGTACAGTTGCAAACCGTAGTCTGGCTTTTTTATGGCGGTTTTGGAGCAGTGGCTTCTTCCTTGCTGAGCGGCCTTTCAGGTTATGTCGATATAGGACTCGTTCTACTGTGGATATAGATACTTTTGTACCCGTTTCCTCCAGCATCTTCACATGGTCCTTTGCTGTTGTTCTGGTATTGATTTGCACTTTTCGTACCAAAGTATGTTCATCTCTAGGAGACAGAACGCGTCTCCTTCCTGAGCGGTAAGTCTACAATTTAATTTCTGAGTTCTTGGCTGATTTCTTTTGATTTCCCCATGATGTCAAGCAAAGAGGCACTGAGTTTGAAGGTAGGCCTTGAAATACATCCACAGTAACACCTCCAATTGACTCAAATTATTATTATCAGAAGCTTCTAAAGTCATGAAATCATTTTCTGGAATTTTCCAAGCTGTTTAAAGGCACAGTCAACTTAGTGTATGTAAACTTCTGACCCACTGGAATTGTGATACAGTGAATTATAAGTGAAATAATCTGTCTGTAAACAATTGTTGGAAAAATTACTTGTGTCATGTACAAAGTAGATGTCCTAACCTAACTATAGTTTGTTAACAATAAATGTGTGGAGTGGTTGAAAAACGAGTTTTAATGACTCCAACCTAAGTATATGTAAACTTCTGACTTCAACTGTATATACTTTACTGACTTTATTGTTCCGATGGGGAAATGTTGTTGCAGTATCATGTACACGTTTAAAGTGGCGTTTAAATACAGTAGAAAACAAATTGACAAAACAACATTCATAACAGTTACATAGCAATAAAGAGAGACTAGCCTGCTGGCCTTACTGGGTTGATAGGAACATTAGCCCGAGCTGTTTAGGAGGGATATCACACCTGGCACAAATTATTGTCTAGTTCTGTTTTTCCTGCCGAGGGGTGCCCCATACCTGCACCCAGAGGGGAGTAGTTCAAAGTCCGGGTACAGGGGGTGGCTTGGGTCTAAAATGATTTAGTGAGCCTTGGAGGGCCCTGATCTTAAAGATCTCATCCAGGCCTGTCTGTTTGACTCCAAGTACCTTGCTTGCAGCGGTGATAATCCTTCTCAGCATATTTATCTGGCTGACAGTGGCATTCCCAAACCAAGAAATACAAAAAGTTAAAATACTCTCAATTAATGATTTGTAAAACAGATTCAGTAGAGTCAACATTAAAATATCCCAGCTTTTTGAGAAAGTACAGTCTCTGTTGACTCTTTTTGTAGATCAGGTCTGTACATTTACTCCACTGAAGCTTATTGTCCAAGACGACACCCAGATATTTTGTATTCCTCTATAATCTCTGACAGATGTTGAAGAGGTAAGTGTTGTACTCTTCCTGAAGTCTATTCACATCTCTTTGGTTTACATGGAAGGACGGTAAGAGAAGTAGGAAATGTCCTTCCTGGACTCTCTCTCCTGATCTCCCAAACCTTGCTCCTCCTGGACTCCCTCTCCTGATCTCCCAAACCTTGTTCCTCCTGGACTCTCTCTCTCCTGATCTCCCAAACCTTGTTCCTCCTGGACTCTCTCTCTCCTGATCTCCCAAACCTTGATCCTCCTGGACTCCCTCTCCTGACCTCCCAAACCTTGTTCCTCCTGGACTCCCTCTCCTGAACTCCCAAACCTTGTTCCTCCTGGACTCTCTCTCTCCTGATCTCCCAAACCTTGTTCCTCCTGGACTCTCTCTCCTGATCTCCCAAACCTTGTTCCTCCTGGACTCTCTCTCCTGATCTACCAAACCTTGTCCCTCCTGGACTCCCAAACCTCTATCAGGCTTAGCTTCAGTAGTTTCCTCCTCTCCTAAAAAGCGGTTTTCAATGAAAGAGATCTCTCGGCTCAAAACATTTTTACCAAGCTATATTAATATTAACTGTGTGAGAGAGACACACACACTTCATTCATTGGGACAGCATAGGGCTAAGTTGGGAAAGTCGGTAGAAGTCGGTGCTGTATCGTGCTTCAGAGACGGTCCACAGTCTATGAACAATGACAGAAAAAGAAAGCCTCTTAATATTGATCTATCCCCATTAGTTGAAAAATGCCTCTGATGGGAACAAAAGGAGTGTCCCTGTGTGGCTGGCAGGCAGGCTCTATGTGAGGCGCATAAAGAAATGAGTGAGCGCCGGGGCAACGGGAGAAAGGATATTAATGGCTTCATTTGACTCTGACAGGGCTCTGGGTAGACTCCAGAGTCTGTCTTTGATGGGAGGAATCCAGGGGGAACTTTTGTTCAGTGTTCAGTCTCGGCGCGGAAGAGTCAAAACTATGACACAGCAATTTAGAGGGACTTTTCCCCCCATCCATTTGGTTTCCTGTCATGAGCTCAGACAGGCACAAAGGGGGTAATGGAAAGAAGCACTGCTCTGACAGGGATTATGGTAATGGTTGCCAGAGCGAGTTTACACACACACACACACACACACCTGGATTTCTATTATTTTCAACTTCCCATTCCCCCGACTCAGTGTTAACTTTAGCGTCGTAAAGGCTAGTTTTAAATGCCTTGAGTCTACAGTAATTAGCTTCAATGCTAAAATCTACAAGACACCAGCCCTGAAACGCAGATTCTGCGGGTGGTATCTGTGCATTGTCACTGCACAGTACTGGCTAGATAAAAAGCTGATGAATATGTCCATTAGCTTTGAGGCGAGGCTGTGTTATGACAGGACCAGAGCTCTGTTTCTCTCCTGCTCAATCCCAGCTCTCACAAGGTTTTTGCGGTGTTGAAAGGTGGGGGCGCTAATTGGTGTTGGCTCGTTTGATGTGCAGACGCTACACTGTAATCCTCCTTAATCATATTAACGGGACCCGTCTTGGCCGGCCAGGGCCGTCTGACTGTGTACGGGCAAGATATAGGCAATATGCCCCGGCAGTCAGCTCCAAATCTGGTGGAGAACAGTATGAATCAACAAACGTCTTACCTTTTAATGTTTAATGGACAAACAAAGGTTTGAGACCTAAGGACTAAACAGTTACAATTGACAATATAAATATTTGACTTCAAGAGTGCATGATGAAATTGGTTTATTTTGTGGAAACAATTCTAATTTCCATTCAAGTTGAGGCGTGATGACGCAAGACATGCCGCATCTATCCCTCCTGGATTTGAGCCAGTGAGTCTCAGCATTTTCCAAACTACTGAACACTGGTCTATAGGAGGCCAGGACAGGTGAAAGTAATAGCTTGATGGGAGTTCAGGAGAGTTGCTTTCAACCATCCAGGCCTTTGTGGATCAGTGAGTCACAGAGGACAGAGGGGGAGGATGAAATGAGCATGCCTGGGAGCATGTGGCCACTCCCTAGGGGGGTTAGCCAATGATATCACTGGACTGTGAGGCCAATATGGCACTTCCTGAAGGCCCACTGATTCCAGGAAGCCAATAGGATGCCTTGAAACAGCATATTATATTTTCTACATCCTCTACATACTTTTTAAATGAGTTTATCCCATTTTCTTCCAGGAGTCAATTACCACTAAAAATTATGTTTCATCAAATCTTGTAGGGAACAAATGAGTAGGCTCAGCAGGTAAATATCCCCTGATGACATCATACACCTGCTGTGAGGCTGTAACCATGAAGACAATAGCTTAAAACATCCAGCTGCATATTTCGGATTTATTTTCAACAGTTGATTATGCATGATATATCCGAGTAAGAACCTCCACACTACAAGGTCGACCTAATTGGTAATCAGTGTTGCCAGGCAAGGCTAACACTATCCAGTGTGTGTGTGTGTGTGTGTGTGTGTGTGTGTGTGTGTGTGTGTGTGTGTGTGTGTGTGTGTGTGTGTGTGTGTGTGTGGCTACAGGACCAGTAGTGGACACTAACTAGGCTAAACAGTGTTAATCCTGTCGCCGCTCCAGCATCTCTCCCCTATCGCTAAGGCATGCAGCGCTCTAACCACATACACACAGTGGCATTCTATGGCTGTATGTTGTTTTCTCACACACTCTGGCCTTGAACATCAGACACAAGCCCATAGACCTACACATGGCCTCAGTCAGACATGCAACCATACCCATGTCCCCATCTTTCACATTCAGACACGCATACAAACACATTCTCCCCTTCAAAGCAGAGGGTCTCTCCAAATCTCTTTCTTCTGGCAGCAGTACCCATCATGGAAAGTTTACACTAGAACTATCCTGCCTGCGCCATTACCTAACCACCTAAACGAACATGTTAGAAGAGCGTGTGGGTGTTACTGTTGATTGGTGTGTGTGTATGTGGTTTGGGAGGAGGGGCTGCTTTGGCATTGTTGTAGGAATCAAATACCAGGCGTTACCATGGCAACCCTCTGGCAGTGACAGGCTCTTCACAGTAACCAGAGAGCAAAGACCCCAAGGGACCCTCCTCCCCCTCCATTCTCTCCCCCTCTTCTTTTCCTCCCCTCTAACCTCCTTGCCTGAGGCAGGTTTAGGTAGAGGCAGGGGGTAGGAAGAATTTAGAGACCCCATTTTATATCCCCATCTCCACCGCTCTCTTGGTTTGAAATTTGCCTCGAACACAATGACCCAAACAAAGGCTGGAGCCTGTTGACTGACAGTCGGGCCTGGCCCTGCCTATGAGGGGGAACAGAGAGGGGGAGCTAGAACCTGCCTGTTTGAGTGCGGCATAACTACCACGCGCTCATGCGCGCACACACACACACAGCAAACCACCTCCCCTCGGCATTAACACAGGTGGGTATTGTCTGTGGTGTGGGGCTCTGCTGGCACCCGGCCAACTCCCCACAGTCACCGGGCTAGTCCTGCCTCTGCTCCGCTCTACCACACAACACAAAGCCTGCTCCACAAAATGGCTCCTTAACCGTTTCCTGCCTGTTTGCACTTGCCAGAGATGAGTAGAGCAGTCGATGAAAAGTCCATAAATACCGTAGCCATCTCTAAAATCAACCACCTTTTTCCTCAAGTAAGGCGAGTCAAACAAAGAAACCCACAGAGGGTCAATATGAGGAAAGAAAAAGGGACAAATAAACAAAAAGGAAGGTTGAAACAAGCGATTGATTAATTACCAGACCCAAGGAGCTCAAAAATGCCACGTGTGGAGATTGACGGCAGGGCCATTGATTAGCCGTCAAACCCAGGCGTTAAAAGGTGGTCGGTCCATAATTTACGATCAATCAACACAAATCAATGTCAGTCGGTAATGTGTGTAGCAGAACGTGTCTAGCGTGTTGGTGCAACAAGCAGCGCAGCTTTGCATTTACATAGAAATTGATTTTTACAACTGTTGCAAGTAGCCTATTCCTCTGCTTGTTCTTGTTGTTTCTGGGAGAAGGAGTGAGACTAGGAGATGGAAAAGCTTTTTTTTTTTTTTCACTCTACCCTCCAAAAGAAAAAGGAGGGGTGGAAAACTCTTGAGGGCACAAGTTTATTTCCCCTTCTAGTTTAATTACAGGCCTCTTGTCAGACAGATCTTTCACCAAGAGTTATAAATTGGAGGGAGGTGGTTTGAATGGAGAGTCTGCCCCACTCTTCCCCAGTCTCTTAGTGTTTCACTTTTCTCGGGTGCTTGCAAACATGCAGCAAGCTAGCAAGGCAAAACACATAAACGCATAGAGACACACACAAACACACGTCTGATGTTGTTTCAATGCCTAGCGTCAAGGGTGGCTTGGTTGATCTTTAGACAACCGTCAGTCTCCCATGGTCTCTCCACTGAGCTCATCTCAACTGAGACGGAACAAAAACACAGCTCAGATACTTCCCTGGTTGGGAACACACACAGACAGAAGAACTGCTAGAAACAGTATTTACTGACCTCATAGTCTACTATAAAAAGAGTAGCTTAAATCATGAGGTTAAACTACCTCAGACTTTACAAATCCCCCGATTTCAACAAACAAAAATCACCTCAATTAATCTTCACCCGAAACTGTCCTGCTTCGTGTTTCAACAAACAAAAATCACCTCAACCCATCTTCACCTGAAACTGTCCTGCCTCGTGTTACTCAGAGCCACATAAAAACACTGACAAGACAGAGATTATGACAAATCTCCCAGCAGGCAGCAGAACCACTGAAGTGCCCTGTGGGATGGTCCTCTGTAATGTGGCTCCTCCCCTCCCCATATAGGGACATGCAGAAAGAAACAAAGCCATGGAGCTGCCGAGTGGAGCGGTCATCTATAAACAGCTGGGAGTTTGGAGATGACATCTCCGTCAGTGTCACTGGACCCAGCCGAGCCTGGGGTCTCTTTGCTCAGGCAGCACCACTGGGGTGAATGGGGAGGTGTTAGGGAGAGTGTAGGGGGTTGTAGGGACGTCACGGTCTGTCTGCAGGGTATTATGTAGCTAGACAAGGCTGGTGCTCCGGGTCAAGCGGCGGCCCCTGAAGCTCCAAGCTGCCAGCTTCTCTTTACTGTAGAGTGAATTATGGCTGACAGATCAAGATGGGCCTGCTTGAGACCTATCAGAGGGCTGTTCAATCTAAACCAATGTCCTGGTGTTTGAGGTAAAGAATCTTTCTCAACACTTTAGCATTTGCTAGCCTAGCATGCTGACAAAAAATGCAGTTTCATTAAAACTGTCAGTATTTCAATCCTCTCGTTTTGTCAGTTGGGATAATTAAGAGTACACTGCCATCTCCCATCTATGGATTGAGGTATGTTTTCCGAGCCATATCTTGTGCCGGCTCCGCGCTGTCCTGATCGTAGCATAGCCGCATTCCCACTAGAGAGAGCAGGTAATGAACGTCTAGTCAGATTCTGGCTAAGGGCTAAACTAGAATACATTTGCATCCATTTGCCTAACACGGCCGTTGCAGATATGAATAAACATAAATATCACTCTGTGTGTGGTCCATTATTAAAATACAGCACAGTAACGATACAGCACAGTGGAAAGACGTCTTTGTCTGCCTTGTGGCAGTGTTCTCTCTGTATTCCTCTCTCCTCATCTCGCTCTCTGGCTTGGTGAGAACCCACACCGTCCAGCCATAATCCTTCCTGTGAACAACGTTCTTGCCTGCAGCCAGTGTTGCAAGACAATAACCTGCCATGCTCTCCCGATCCACCAGACACACCGGCATGATGGCTTTAACTGAATAGTCTTTCTTCTGCCCTTTCTCCCTTGAGCTAGCCAACATCCTGCAACAGGACATGAGAAACCAACGTGGTAGTCTAACAGTCTCCTAAGGCAGGGGTCCCCACCCCTTTTTGTGACAGCAAATTCATCAGGAATCCCTTCAAAAAACAGAACTCCTACTTTAGAGTGCGATGAAAATAACATACAAGGAGTGTTACTACGGCTGCAGCAGTGCATGGCCGGACTAACCCAAGTCCAGGGCCCTGGGAAATAACATTTTAAAGGCCCCCCTCTTCGCATCAGAGGGAATATTTAGCCTTTTTAAAGCTATTTTCCTGCAACTCTACACATTTTCCAATGGGGCAGAGGGACAATTTTGCAGTTTTAAATCTTAAATTACAGTGCATTTGTTCTAAACAATTTTTTGAGTTAAAAAAAATGTATCATTGACGGAGTACTGTGGATCCCTTTCAGCTTCCCAGGCCCTGTTGTGCATCTAAGGGTATCCTATTTTCTAAGGGTATCCTATTTTGTAGATTAATAATATTACATTGTATTGTATCGTATTGCACCCTCTAAACTTCTTCCACAGACCCCTTGGCTAAATGTGTTTAATCTGTTGTCACTAGCAATAAAATAGTAAAAATAATATATATATATATATATATATATATATATATATATATATATATATATATATATATATATATATATACTGCTCAAAAAAAATAAGGGAACACTAAAATAACACATCCTAGATCTGAATGAATGAAATAATCTTATTAAATACTTTTTTCTTTACATAGTTGAATGTGCTGACAACAAAATCACACAAAAATTATCAATGGAAATCAAAAGCATGACCGCCAAACCGGTCATGCTGGAGGATGTTGCAGGCAGCAGAACGTTCTCCACGGCGTCTCCAGACTCTGTCACGTCTGTCACATGTGCTCAGTGTGAACCTGCTTTCATCTGTGAAGAGCACAGGGCGCCACAGTGGCGAATCTCTGGCAAATGCCAAACGTCCTGCACGGTGTTGGGCTGTAAGCACAACCCCCACTTGTGGACATCGGGCCCTCATACCACCCTCATGGAGTCTGTTTCTGACCGTTTGAGCAGACGGATGCACATTTGTGGCCTGCTGGAGGTCATTTTGCAGGGATCTGGCAGTGCTCCTCCTGCTCCTACTTGCACAAAGGCGGAGGTAGCAGTCCTGCTGCTGGGTTGTTGCCCTCCTACGGCCTCCTCCACGTCTCCTGATGTACTGGCCTGTCTCCTGGCAGCGCCTCCATGCTCTGGACACTACGCTGACAGACACAGCAAACCTTCTTGCCACAGCTCGCATTGATGTGCCATCCTGGATGAGATGCACTACATGAGCCACTTGTGTGGGTTGTAGACTCCGTCTCATGCTACCACTAGAGTGAAAGCACCACCATCATTCAAAAGTGACCAAAACATCAGCCAGGAAGCATAGGAACTGAGAAGTGGTCTGTGGTCACCACCTGCAAAACCAGTCCTTTATTGGGGGTGTCTTGCTAATTGCTTATAATTTCCACCTGTTGTCTATTCCATTTGCACAACAGCATGTGAAATGTATTGTCAATCAGTGTTGCTTCCTAAGTGGACAGTTTGATTTCACAGAAGTGTGATTGACTTGGAGTTACATTGTGTTGTTTAAGTGTTCCATTAATTTTTTTGAGCAGTGTATATACATATACACACACACACACATATATATTGTGGCAGATCAGGGGGTTGGGTCAAGACGTTTACACAGATCAGACACGGACAGAGTATGATTAGCTCAGTTTCAAGGGTGTTTATTAATAAAATAATCAAAAGAAAAGGTTACAGTGAGGGAAAAAAGTATTTGATCCCCTGCTGATTTTGTACGTTTGCCCACTGACAAAGACATGATCAGTCTATCATTTTAATGGTAGGTTTATTGGAACAGTGATAGACAGAATAACTACAAAAAAATCCAGAAAAACGCATGTCAAAAATGTTATAAATTGATTTGCATTTTATTGAGGGAAAAAAGTATTTGACCCCTCTGCAAAACATGACTTAGTACTTGGTGGAAAACCCCTTGTTGGCAATCACAGAGGTCAGATGTTTCTTGTAGTTGGCCACCAGGTTTGCACACATCTCAGGAGGGATTTTGTCCCACTCCTCTTTGCAGATATTCTCCAAGTCATTAAGGTTTCAAGGCTGACGTTTGGCAACTCGAAACTTCCTCCTCCTCCAAACACGGCGAGTTGAGTTGATGCCAAAGAGCTCGATTTTGGTCTCATCTGACCACAACACTTTCACCCAGTTCTCCTCTGAATCATTCAGATGTTCATTGGCAAACTTCAGACGGGCCTGTATATGTGCTTTCTTGAGCAGGGGGACCTTGCGGGCGCTGCATGATTTCAGTCCTTCACGGCGTAGTGTGTTACCAATTGTGTTCTTGGTGACTATGGTCCCAGCTGCCTTGAGATCATTGACAAGATCCTCCCATGTAGATCTGGGCTGATTCCTCACCGTTCTCATGATCATTGCAACTCCACAAGGTGAGATCTTGCATGGAGCCCCAGGCCAAGGGAGATTGACAGGTCTTTTGTGTTTCTTCCATTTGCGAATAATCGCACCAACTGTTGTCACCTTCTCACCAAGCTGCTTGGCGATGGTCTTGTAGCCCATGCCAGCCTTGTGTAGGTCTACAATCTTGTCCCTGACATCCTTAGAGAGCTCTTTGGTCTTGGCCATGGTGGAGAGTTTGGAATCTGATTGATTGATTGCTTCTGTGGACAGGTGTCTTTTATACAGGTAACGAACTGAGATTAGGAGCACTCCCTTTAATAATAGTGTGCTCCTAATCTCAGCTCGTTACCTGTATAAAAGACACCTGGGAGCCAGATATCTTTCTGATTGAGAGGGGGTCAAATACTTATTTCCCTCATTAAAATGCAAATCAATTTATAACATTTTTTACATGCGTTTTTCTGGATTTTTTTGTTGTTATTCTGTCTCTCACTGTTCAAATAAACCTATCATTAAAATTATAGACTGATCATTTCTTTGTCAGTGGGCAAATGTACAAAATCAGCAGGGGATCAAATACTTTTTTCCCCTCACTGTAGGTCTCCCCCATGAGACCCTCTCCAGGATACCGTCTCCAACTACACAGAAGTTACCTTACTTCCCCCAGTTCTCTCTCGTGTGCTGCCCTTCTGGGAGCTTTATGGGCCTTGCACAGCTGGTGAGCGATCCGCCCTTAATTACTCACCAGCTCCCAATCAGCCCCAATTAGTCCTGTCCGGTGAGCCCGTCGAGACCTCGCACGTCCAGCAGATGGAGCCACCGCCTTTTGACGTACACTTCATCTGTTATCAGGCCTCGACGAGTCTCCCCCTGGTGGCTGACCTGCTGTTTCTCCGTCCGATCAAACATCCCAGGTACTCCACCTCCTTGAACCCTAGCTTGCATTTCTTGGGGTTTGCGGTCAACCCGGCTTGTCTGAGTGCGTCCTGCACCGCCTGGAGGCGCGTCAGGTGCTCCTCCCAACCTTGGCTGTGGATGATGACATCATCCGGATAGGCCGCTGCGTACTGCTGGTGGGGTCAAAGCGCTCTGTTCATCAGTCGCTGGAATGTGGGCGGAACTCCGTGAAGACTGAACGGGAGCACCCGGTACTAGTACAGACCGTCTGGTGTCGAGAAAGCAGTCTTCTCCCGGGAGGAGGCTGCCAATGGTACCTGCCAATATCCTTTGGTCAGGTCAAGGGTGCTGATGTACCGGGCCTTTCCCAATCGGTCGATTAGCTCGTCCACCCTCGGCATGGGGTAGGCGTCGAATACGCTTATGTCGGTCACACCGCGGAAATCATTACAGAAGCGGAGGCTACCGTCCGGTTTGGGCACCAATACGATGGGGCTGCACCATGCACTGTAGGACTCTTCAACCACCTTCATCCTCAGCATAGCCTCCACTTCTTGTTTCACGGCCTTCCGTCAGGCCTCCAGAATTCGATACGGCCTCTTTCTTACCATTTCCACGGGCCGGGTACGGATGTGGTGTTCAATGATGGTCATGCGGCCCGGCTTCTCAGAGAACACCGCCGTGTTCCGATCGACAAGCTCCCGGAGCTCTTGCTTCTGGGCCGGGTCGAGGTACTCACTATTCGGGACCACCACTGGTACCGTTGGCGTCCTGGGTCCCGACCATAACACGGCCAAGGCTGTCCTCTCGTGCCACTTCTTCAACAGGTTCACGTGGTAAATCTGTTGAGGTTTCCGTCTCCCCGGCTGCCGTACGCGGTAGTTGACAGGTCCCAGTTTTTCGACCACCTCGTATGGTCCGTGCCACGTTGCCAGGTTCTTACTTTCGGCCGTGGGGATCAACACCAACACCCTGTCTCCCACCTGGAATTCTCGGGGCTAGGCTCCCCGATTGTAGACCTGGGCTTGGACGCGTTGGGCCTTCTCCATATGCTCCCTCACGACAGGCCATATGGCTGTCATCCGCTCCCGCATCGTCTCCACGTGCTCTACCACGCTGCGTAAGGGGGGTCGGTTGGGCTTCCCACACCTCTTTGGTGAGGTCCAGTAGGCCACGTGGGAACGGGGAAAACACAGTGGAGGATTGGGGTACTTCTCGGATTGAGAACATTAGGTGGGGTAGCAGCTGGTCCCAGTTCTTCCCGTCCTGCTCAATGACCTTCCGCAGCATCTGTTTGAGCGTTTTGTTAAAGCGCTCGACGAGCCCATCCAACTGTGGGTGAAAAACGGAGGTCCGGATCTGCTTGATCTGCATGAGGGCACACAACTCTTTCATGAGGTGGAACATAAAACTCTGTACCTTGGTCTGTCAGGATCTCGTTCGGGATGCCCACCCGGCTAAAGAGGTGGAACAGCTCCCGGGCGATTCCCTTGGATACCGCCGCCCATAGGGGAATGGCCTCAGGATACCGGGTGGCATAGTCTACTATTACCAAGATGTACCTGTGTCCTCGTGCAGTCTTTACCAGGGGTCCCACTATGTCCATGGCGATGCGTTCAAAGGGCACCAATGATCGGCAGGGGGACCAGAGGGTTTCGGAAGTGTGCTTTCGGGGCTGTGAGTTGACACTCAGGGCAGCCGCGACAGTAGTCTTCCACGGCCCTCCTCATCCCGGGCCAATGGAACCGGGCGGCGACCCGTTCCCGGGTCTTCTCCATTCCCAGGTGCGCCCCCAACAAGTGGTTGTGGGCCAGCTGAAGAACGGTTCCTACGTACCGTAGGGGCAGCAACAATACCTCTCGAAGTTCCCCCTGTTGGCGCGACACCTGATACAAAAGGTTATTCTTAATTTGGAAATGGAGGTGTTGCCAGCCACTCACCCCCGGAAGTAGCTGTCCATCCATCGCCATCACTTGGGCTGCGGCAGCTTTCAAATTCGGATCCACCCACTGGGCCGTCCCGAATTGTCCCCTCAGTCCTCTCTCGTGTGCTGCCCTTCTGGCAGCTTTATGGGTCTTGCACAGCTGTTGAGCAATCCGCCCTTAAATTACTCACCAGCTCCCAATCAGCCCCAATTAGTCCTGTCCGGGGAGCCCGTCGAGACCTAGCACGTCCAGCAGATGGAGCCACCGCCTCGTGATGTATACTCCATCTGTTACCAGGCCTCGACGAATCTCCCCCTGGCGGCTGACCTGCTGTACGCCACTATATATATATATACACATACACACATATATATACAGTGGGGAGAACAAGTATTTGATACACTGCCGATTTTGCAGGTTTTCCTACTTACAAAGCATGTAGAGATCTGTAATTTTAATCATAGGTACACTTCAACTGTGAGAGACGGAATCTAAAACAAAAATCCAGAAAATCACATTGTATGATTTTTAAGTAATTAATTTGCATTTTATTGCATGACATAAGTATTTGATCACCTACCAACCAGTATGAATTCCGGCTCTCACAGACCTGTTAGTTTTTCTTTAAGAAGCCCTCCTGTTCTCCACTCATTACCTGTATTAACTGCACCTGTTTGAACTCATTACCTGTATAAAAGACACCTGTCCACACACTCAATTAAACAGACTCCAACCTCTCCACAATGGCCAAGACCAGAGAGCTGTGTAAGGACATCAGGGATAAAATTGTAGACCTGCACAAGGCTGGGATGGGCTAGAGGACAATAGGCAAGCAGCTTGGTTAGAAGGCAACAACTGTTGGCGCAATTATTAGAAAATGGAAGAAGTTCAAGATGACGGTCAATCACCCTCGGTCTGGGGCTCCATGCAAGATCTCACCTTGTGGGGCATTAATGATCATGAGGAAGGTGAGGGATCAGCCCATAACTACAAGGCAGGATCTGGTCAATGACCTGAAGAGAGCTGGGACCACAGTCTCAAAGAAAACCATTAGTAACACACTACGCCGTCATGGATTCAAATCCTGCAGCACACGCAAGGTCCCCCTTCTCAAGCCAGTGCATGTCCAGGCCCGTCTGAAGTTTGCCAATCACCATCTGGATGATCCAGAGGAGGAATGGGAGAAGGTAATGTGGTCTGATGAGACAAAAATATAGCTTTTTGGTTTAAACTCCACTCGCCGTGTTTGGAGGAAGAAGAAGGATGAGTACAACCCCAAGGACACCATCCCAACCGTGAAGCATGGAGGTGGAAACATCATTCTTTGGGGATGCTTTTCTGCAAAGGGGACAGGACGACTGCACCGTACTGTAAGTCGCTCTGGATAAGAGCGTCTGCTAAATGACTAAAATGTAATGTAAATGTATTGAGGGGAGGATGGATGGGGCCATGTATCGCGAGATCTTGGCCAACAACCTCCTTCCCTCAGTAAGAGCATTGAAGATGGGTCGTGGCTGGGTCTTCCAGCATGACAACGACCCGAAACACACAGCCAGGGCAACTAAGGAGTGGCTCCGTAAGAAGCATCTCAAGGTCCTGGAGTGGCCTAACCAGTCTCCAGACCTGAACCCAATAGAACATCTTTGGAGGGAGCTGAAAGTCCGTATTGCCCAGCGACAGCCCCGAAACCTGAAGGATCTGGAGAAGGTCTGTATGGAGGAGTGGGCCAAAATCCCTGCTGCAGTGTGTGCAAACCTGGTCAAGACCTACAGGAAACGTATGATCTCTGTAATTGCAAACAAAGGTTTCTGTACCAAATATTAAGTTCTGCTTTTCTGATGTATCAAATACTTATGTCATTCAATAAAATGCAAATTAATTACTTAAAAATCATACAATGTGATTTTCTGGATTTTTGTTTTAAATTCCATCTCTCACAGTTGAAGTGTACCTATGATAAAAATTACAGACCTCTACATGCTTTGTAAGTAGGAAAACCTGCAAAATCGGCAGTGTATCAAATACTTGTTCTCCCCACTGTGTGTGTGTGTGTGTGTGTGTGTGTGTGTGTGTGTGTGTGTGTGTGTGTGTGTGTGTGTGTGTGTGTGTGTGTGTGTGTGTGTGTGTGTGTGTGTGTGTGTGTGTGTGTGTGTGTGTATATATATATATATATATATATATATATATATATATATATATATATATATATATATCTGGCTGTGGACCCCCCTGCAGCAACTCCAGTTTGGGAAGCAGTGTCCTAGGGCTCTCAACGGTGGAAGACATCAGGTGCCACACAAAATTCCGTTCTGGCATGACGCCCCTGACACGCCGTGTTGCTCCCTGCTGTGAATTCTGTTTGTCTGCTGTGTTTCCTGGTAAGTCTATACCGACCCCCCCCCACACCCCACCCCACCCCCCACCCACAGACTCACTCCCTTTCCACCCCCTCCTCCTGTGGCTTGGCGTCCAATATTCCTCATGCGCCTACATTTGCATCTCATTGGAGCGGACAAGGCTGTGTGTGTGTGTGTGGGGGGGGGGGCTAAAGGATGGAGCTGATTGCTGCGAGTCTCTAATACCTCAGCAGGGAATAACCAGAGGTGTTGAAGGGGACGTCTCACTACTCTGTCCAAGACCTCCTCACTGATACAAGACGTGTTCTTACCAGCTAGGGTGTGTCCTCACAGTCGGAGGCTTTGAATGCTTCCTTTCAACTTAGACACAGACAGACGGGCAGCAAACGCAGACAGTCACAAGCACACACACACGGAATACCAAATAAAAAGGTACATGCACATCCAATATTCTCACAATATCGGAGCATTTTGCTAATGAGGAAGCAGGACCGTGAAACAATGCAACAATGTTGCATCGGCTCATAAGCCTTACAGGGTCCACATTGTCCACACACTCCCCAAGGTTATTTACGTTCAATCAAGGAAGTGACATTGGACACTGTCCAGACACTCGAGGTTAGAGGAAACGACGGGGGTGGTAGTGTGAATGAGGATGGTAACCCTCTACCCAGGAACCAGGAGCAACATGGCAGCGGGCACTGAGCGCTGATGGGAGCCACATGGGAGCGGTCCTGGCATGGACACGCTGCATCGCTGTGACACGCCACACAATGGAAGCCGGCAGCCAGGCAGCACAGAGCGCTAATCCCCCCCAGAACACCGGCCTCTCTTCCGCCTCCCTTTCATAGAGAGAGGAGAAAGAGACGCACGCGGTGTTGCCCCATATCCAACCTGACAAGCACGGCAAATCACTGCGACCGAGTCGACGGCTCAGGAAGTAATATTTGTTTACTCATTGAAAGAGAGGGAGAGCGGGAACGAGAGAAAGAAGGAGGGGGAGAGAGGGGGAGAGAACAGGACGTGGAGGGGAAGTAGAGGGGTAGAGAACAGGACAGGAAGTAGAGGGGAAGTAGAGGGGAGAGGACAGGAAGTAGAGGGGAAGTAGAGGGGGAGAGGACAGGAAGTAGAGGGGAAGTAGAGGGGAGAGGACAGGAAGTAGAGGGGAAGTAGAGGGGGAGAGGACAGGAAGTAGAGGGGAAGTAGAGGGGGAGAGAACAGTACAGGAAGCAGAGGGGAAGTATAGGGGGAGAGAACAGGACAGGAAGCAGAGGGAAAGTAGAGTGGGAGGGAGTATGAGAAAGAGAGAATAAGAGTCAAAAGGAGAGTAGGCTATATCCACAGTGAGCTATTTGGAGGCCTGGGATTCCGTTAGTAATACAATCTCTTCATGAGTAGGTAGCGGTGGTCTGAAGAGAGGCAGACAGCTCCTGTTGAGCACAGTCGATACACGGACAGTTACCTCAGACAGTGAGGCTGGAGATGGAGCTAGGAGAGAGGGGGTACAACATGGAATGGGGGAGTGGGGGGGTACTTTGAGGCATGGGTCCTGGGATTTCAGTCACTACACCATTGGGGGGGGCCACATTAACCCCCCCGACCAGCATTTCATTTCCTGGGATACTACCATGGCTGTCTGTCTGCCCCTGTGAACAGGCAGGAGCGAGGTAGACCCTGTAGCCTAGAGGGACGGAGGGAGGGAGGTGGAATGGAAAAATCGACAGGGTAATGCAGAGCATCCCTCCATCCTCCTGGAGTTCCTTTGTCTCCATCCCTCCAGCGGGCCGGTCCATCTGTGGCTGCCCTGGGGGGGAACCACTAAAGCACACGGAGGCCATCGCCTGCACCGGGAGGGAAATCACTTTACAAGGGTGTCAAGACGTAGCCTACACGTTCTGATGGTAGTTATAATGACAATGATGACCAAAGGCCTCATCGTTTCCAGAGGAATGGGAGTCATTTCACAGGGCATAATGGTTGTAAATGGGGAAGGGAGGGAGGGTGGGATGGGGGAGCAATCAGCCAATCAATAAAAAACGGAGTGACGTGAACGCTGGGATTGCTGAGATGGAGGATTGGGCTGCTGCTCTTAGCTGTCCCGTGTTATGGCACCCCGTTACACACTCAATTAACCGCTTTCATTAACGAGCCAATATGTCTAGTTTAGAATCAATTTGGCCCCTCTCTCGGTGCCCGTTTCGAGCCAAATAAAACCAGGCATAAAAGCTGACACTAATCACGCAAAAATAAATGTCACCCATTATGTGTACATTTCATGGTCTATGTCAAGCCATTTATTTCTTATAACGTTTCGTTGCCTTCACAGTCTAAGGGTATAGACTAACACAAAACCCACACTAGAAAGTTGTCAACAAAAGAAAAGCAGTGCATCTTTCTTCCAGGATGGAGAAGGGAGGCTTGACAGCTTAGAAAGAGAAAGAAAGAGAGAAATAAATAAATAAATAAATAAAGCGAGCCAAAACCATTAGGAATGCAGACGGTCTATATGAGATAAAATATAGAACTAATGAACAAACCTGTCACCTATACATTAGGTTATTATGAATCGTACAGTAAGCTTTTCAAACGCTACAGGCTAATAATGCTAATGCAATAAACCCTGATTTGCAGTGTGGCATTACACAACCCAATTGTGCCCCGGTTCAATCCGTTCAAGCTATATCACCGCTTTCAGGGCTTGGAACAATCCTGTTTGAGGATTAAGAGAGGAGGCTGTGGAAAAGCGTTAATCTGGCCTACAGGAGCCAACCCAGCTGGTGAGGATGGAGCGCAGGAGCAGAGGAGGAGAGAACCATGTGCCATGTGGGAACCTGGCTTCCCCTGCCTCTGGGGACAAGGCAAACTGCAATACGCTGACAGTCTGAAAGAAGCCAGCCAGCCGGACGACACCTGAATCGGGGCAATACGGCGATACCGTCCCAATCTGGTCCTCTTTTTTCAGCATGGCAGCATATTCTGCCTTGTAGAACGAAGGGAAGCATGAAGGAGAAAGCCAACCCAAGGAAGGTTCAGTTTGTCGCCTGTCCAGCACTACACCAACAGGGCAATGTCCAATACTACGCCGACAGGGCAATGTCCAGCACTACGCCAACAGGGCAATGTCCAGCACTACGCCAACAGGGCAATGTCCAGCACTACGCCAACAGGGCAATGTCCAGCACTACGCCAACAGGGCAATGTCCAGCACTACGCCAACAGGGCAATGTCCAGCACTACGCCAACAGGGCAATGTCCAATACTATGCCAACAGGGCAATGTCCAGCACTACGCCAACAGGGCAATGTCCAGCACTACGCCAACAGGGCAATGTCCAGCACTACACCAACAGGGCAATGTCCAGTAGTACACCAACAGGGTAATGTCCAGTACTACACCAACAGGGTAATGTCCAGTAGTACACCAACAGGGTAATGTCCAGTAGTACACCAACAGGGTAATGTCCAGTAGTACACCAACAGGGTAATGTCCAGCAGTACACCAACAGGGTAATGTCCAGTAGTACACCAACAGGGTAATGTCCAGTAGTACACCAACAGGGTAATGTCCAGCAGTACACCAACAGGGTAATGTCCAGTAGTACACCAACAGGGTAATGTCCAGTAGTACACCAACAGGGTAACGTCCATTAGTACACCAACAGGGTAATGTCCAGCACTACACCAACAGGGTAATGTCCAGTAGTACACCAACAGGGTAATGTCCAGCAGTACACCAACAGGGTAATGTCCAGCAGTACACCAACAGGGTAATGTCCAGTAGTACACCAACAGGGTAATGTCCAGCACTACGCCAACAGGGTAATGTCCAGTAGTACACCAACAGGGTAATGTCCAGTAGTACACCAACAGGGTAACGTCCATTAGTACACCAACAGGGTAATGTCCAGCACTACACCAACAGGGTAATGTCCAGCAGTACACCAACAGGGTAATGTTCAGTAGTACACCAACAGGGTAACGTTTGCTTTAACTGGTGCTGTATGCAAATTAGCCTAGCTGACCTGCTAGGACTAGATTCCCTCAAATAGTAACAGGGTCACCTCGATAGCACCGAAGCCAACATCTTATATATATATATATATATATATATATATATATATATATACCCACCTTCCAGTGGGGGGTGATAACATTAATAAACAGCACTGAAAGCCAATTTTGTTAAGTGTTAAATTGATCCTCAAAGGCCCATTGAGTTATTCTGTCATGTGAAGGTGACTTACTTGAGCTTGTGGGGTACGTGTTCATGGGGCAAAGTGGGCTTAGGGCTGTACACACAGGTTTGAGACCCTCCTAGACCCCTCTAAACCCCCTATCCAACACGCCATTCAAACACTTGACCACCTCTCCACCATAGTCATCGTCAACAGCAGTAGCTCTTGTGGGATATAAAAAGTAGAGTTCCAAAAGAAATTCAAGGGCATTTTTAACTACATGTGAGCCTCTTCTGGTTTGTATTGACGGAGGGTCGTTCAACATTTGTTGAGGCGTGCTCTCCAATAGGTACAGAGTAGTCAAAGGAGATATATGGAGAACTAGCCGCATGAACTAAAAGTTCCCTGAGACAAATGCACCAACTTCTTCCAGAGAGATCAAAGTGGAATCACTGTTACCACTAACTGTTACTTCCATCTCTCCACCTTTACTTCAAACCATCCATTTACATTTTAGTCATTTAGCAGACGCTCTTATCCAGAGCCACTTACAATTAAT
The DNA here is from genome assembly GCF_964263955.1 of Coregonus lavaretus. Classification (NCBI taxonomy): domain Eukaryota; kingdom Metazoa; phylum Chordata; class Actinopteri; order Salmoniformes; family Salmonidae; genus Coregonus; species Coregonus lavaretus. Next base: position 46,829 of record NW_028160024.1, read on the forward strand.
GAGTGCATACATTTTTCATACTGGCCCCTCGTGGGAAACAAACCCACAACCCTTGCGTTGCAAGCGCCACGCTCTACCAACTGAGCTACAGGACCAATGAGGTCAAGGCCAATCTATTATATCAGACCCAAGGACGCATAAACATGTAACTCCCAAACTGTCCATTCAACATTGTGTGAATGAACTCAGCACAAGAACAGTACATAAGCCTTCAATGGCTTGGTTTGCACCCAATCAAAATGGTTGCTTCTTTGACAAAAACAACCCTCCATTGCCCCTTGATGGCAATGGCCACTGTAGAGGTAAATGCTGCAGATCTGTGGACAATGAAAACATCATTCCCTTCTTTATTGGGGGGGGGTGGGGGGACAAAAGGACAGAGCTGTCTCCCCATCGCTGGTAAATGTTTGAATAACTCATTTTAATATGGCTTTGGGGGGGGGGGGGCAATTAGAAGCTCCAGCCTTGAGGGTAATCAAATCCAAGACTGGATCCATTTGGCCAAGATGGGGGGGATCCCTAAAGAGTAGACAAGATATGAGTGTGCCCCTGCCTTGCTAACAGCCCTGATGACGCTTTCAAGGTATTCTTTGCCATTCGCTTACAGTGGTAATTTGAATTCAAAGAGCAATGTGCCAAATTCATGTCTTAGTGAGGATCAACAAAAGCAAGACACAGAGGCATCGTCATTCGTTGAGGAAATTGACAGTATAGACTTGGCAGAATATAAAATGTTGGATGTGTATATTATCTGTTTTTACAGCACTCTGATATTTTGATTGCCTGTACAAACCACTTGCCCTCCCCCAGTCTTCCTTGTGGTTTCGGGAAAGCGCAATAAGAGGTGGGCAGGTCTGAATTTCTTTCCCTACCAAGGACATGTCGGTAAGTAAGTAGACCCAGCAGACTTGGCTGGGATAATGAGCATCTAACAAGCTGCTCAGCCCTTCTCCCATTCTAAGAGTTGGGCTGATAAACCCAACATGACCCACACCGACCACTTATCACAGACATTTTGTTGACATCGTTCATTACGATGAGCAGCCTATACTGGAGAAATGTGAAGTTTGAAATGAAATATGTTTGCTAATATGAGTGATTGTTAAAACGGGACAATTGATGGCTACAACCATCAAACTATTAGCAGTAGTTTAAAGGATCATTTGTGGTGCACATTAAATGTTATAAACTTAGCGTTCTTTTTATCGTTATTGCATCAATTCAGGCAATTTATTGTGATATGAATTTGTCCATATTGCCCAGCACTATCACACACACACGCCAGAATATATTGACACACAGAACACACAGACAACCCCCAGTCAGACCACCCAGAGAGTAAACTTCTGTATTTGTAGAGCACATAGCTGGGGCGAGCCTCTTGCAGGCATACCTCAAATACATGAAACACTTCAGGGTCATTTCATCCACACACACTGACGGACATTATTGACATGAATAATAAACCAGACCGTCATCAATAAATCATGGAGGATCCCATTGAAACCTTTTAGAGCCACTGATGGCCAGTCACAATCAGACCTGCCATGTTAAATCATCAACTAAAACATCACCAGCACCAGCGTAGGAGAAGGGGGGGGATTCACTGTGGACACGAGGGAAAAGTAACAACCAGGGGTGGGAAAATAAGAAACCTGCTCTGCAAACACGGGAGTAGGAAGGCCCTTTAAATAGTTACCTGGCTAGTAGGGTGGAGATCAAGGCTTCCATGTGGAGGACAGTGGAGATGTAATTGCATCTCGGAGCGAGTGTGTGTGTGGTGAAGGAGAGAGGAGTTAGGGGGCTGTATCGGACAGACTGACATGGGTCCAAGCCTTGTCCACAGCTCACCCTTACAGCCTCAGCTTCCCTCTCGTATCACAGCTGGCCCTCCCTCCTCCCCAACACTGAATTCCTAAACAGAGGAGCCAGCCAGCGCCACGGGATGAATTATTTATCACAGGCCCTTTGCTGCATGTCAGCAGCTCCACTGGATGAAATGATATTTATGGAGCCCCTTGGGCAAGGGTGGGGAGGACGGTGGGGAGGGAGGGAGAGGAGAGGAGAGGAGAGGGGAGGACAGGAAAGAAGGGGTGAGGGAGTACATATAAAGACAGGGGAAGGGAGGTGGAGAATGAGGGATGGGAAGGCAGCACGTCGGGGCACATGCACGTACCCAAGGTGAGCGGCAGCTGGCTTCCGAGGAAAGCGAAGCCAGGCGGCAGTGGGATGAAGGGAGAAGTGACAGGAGGGTAATAAACACACAATGGAAACGCAGGAAGTGTCATTAATCAGTGGAGGGAAACACAGTGAGGAGACAACAGGCCGTCTCGCTGCGATATTATGCATGTGAGATTGGGAGAAGTGAGGATACTTCCCCCTAACACACGGACGCTGGTGATGTGTAGAGTGAGGGTTGACCCCCGGGAGAAGGCGGGGTTGGGGAAAATCACAAAATGACAGGGAGTCTTTTCTGCTGTAATCCCATCTGTCTACGTGTAGGACACTGCACCCGCCATGTCGGTTGGCATTGGCAGCCATGGAGACGACTCAATTCGGGCTCTTAACTCTCAGACCACTGTTTCACAGTGGGGGGGGGGGGGTTTCGAAGCAAGAACATGTCAATTTGCATGGACTACTGGATACGTTTAAAATCCCATACGCAAACAAACATAACAAATGAAATGTGTAATTCACCAAGTACAGTTGCTAGTAAAAGTCTACACACCCCTTGCACAGTCTTCACATTTTGCTGCCTTTAAATTAAATCTAAAAAGGGATTACATTTTTTTTTATCCCCCTAATGACCAACCTTGTACAACTTTTAGAGCAACATACATTTATATCAATTGTTTTTGTCAAAATTGCTCAAGCGCAGCAAATTATGTTGGGAATCATTGATGGACATCAATATTCAAACCTTTTTTGTAAGCAGATTGAAGTCAGGACTGAGACTGGACGTCCAGGAACTCAACACCTCTTTCCATTCTGGTATGTCTGGGATTCAAATTTGTGCCACGGAAAAATACAACTATCCCAGGGTTAGGTTCAGAAGACTGAGGTGGGTTTTCATCTAATATTTTACCTGGGCTTGTCCCTGCCGGTGACAAGCATAACCATAACATGATGCTGCCACCACAATACTGGAAAATACAGAGGATCAACAACAATGCATTCACTCCATATACTGTAACTGGCCTGTATGACAAAGTCAAAAGGAAGCCTGCGTTCAGAAAATCTACTCCAAATCATTCATTCTTTTTGCAACAAGGCCGTTAAGTAGTACTGCAAGACAACATGGCAAAGACATTCACTTTTTGGCCTAAAACCTACAGGTTTGTGTCATATTCAATACTACAGAGTGAAACCCTCTGTATTTTCAAATATTGTGGTGGCAGCAGTACTTGAAAATACATGTCATGGGTATGCTTGTCATTGGCAGAGACTGGTGAGTTTAAAGAAAACCCTCCTCAGTCTTTTGAAAACCTAACCCTGGGATATAATTTACACACATCTGAATGCAAAACACACACCAGAATGGCTTTCCAAGAGGTTGATTGTTCCTGAGTGGTTGAGCCTGACTCCTGACAAATATCATACCCCCAAGACATGCTAACCTTCCCTGTTATTGGTAATGGTGACAGGTTAGCATGTCTTGGGGGTATGATCTTTGACTCTCTAACTTTCATTATCCACGATTCACTCAGGATGATCCGTAACCATGGTAGCATCCACATTACTGTAGAAGTGTTTAGAAACATTCTATTCTAATTTATAGTAAGTGTGACTCCAAAATGACACAATACATTATTTACCATTTATTTATATTGGGCACACGATCTGAAACAATCAAAATGAACTGCAAGTGCAGCCAACAAGTCTGTGGAGTTTCAGATCCCACTGTAGATAAAACATACACTGAGTGTACAAAACATTAAGAGCACCTTCCTAATATTGAGTCCCCCCCCCCCCCCCCTTTTGCCCTCAGAACAGCCTCAATTCGTTGGGGCATGGACTCTACAAGATGTCGAAAGCGTACAACAGGGATGCAGGCCCATGTTGACTCCAATGCTTCCCACAGTTGTGTCAAGTTGGCTGGCTGTCCTTTGGGTGGTAGACCATTCTTGATACACACGGGAAACTGTTGAATGTGAAAAACCCAGCAGCGTTGCAGTTGACACAAACCGATGCGCCTGGTACCTAACTACCATACCCCATTCAAAGGCACTTAAACGTTTTGTCTTGCCCATTCACCCTCTGAATGGCACACACACACAATCAATGTCTCAATTGTCTCAAGGCTTAAAAATCCCTTCTTTAACCTGTCTCCTCCCCTTCATCTACACTGATTGAAGTGGATTTAACAAGTGACATCAATAAGGGATCACAGCTTTCACCTGGACTCACCTGGTCAGTCTCATCGAAAGAGTTCATCATGTTTTGTACACTCAGTGTATATGTGATTGTGGGTGAGATTAATCCATTAGAGGAGCGCTACAAATCTTGGAAAATATATTTTAGGGCATTTATCCATGCGAATAATTGGTTTCTATCTCGTCTCCGAGTGAGATGCATAACAACTTGGAGAGAGACTTGGAAATAAAAGTTTCTCAGGGCACACTAGAGCTCGCCAAGCAACGATCACTGTGGTCAGAGAAGAAGAAGATTAAAGCATAAAAACAGCTCATAGGCCTAGCAGAGTCACTGTCTCAACAGGAAATGAGCTGGCGCGTCTCGTAAACAGCCTCACATTTCACTGGCGCACCACTGGCCCCAGTTTAGCCAAAGGCCACGGCAGAGCGTGAGGGATTCAGGGGGTAAAACAATACGGCAGACATGTATGCATACCTCCTCTCTCTCGATCGCTCTCTCCTTTTCACCTCTTCCTCGTTCATTCCCTCTGCAGCCCTCTCCCCCCCCTTTCATGGAGTCTCGGCTACATCTCCGGCCAGGCAGCCGACAGAGCGTGCACAGTGCACACGCCAGGGGTGAAAGTTCACGTGAACGCACAGGGGATTTACCAGTGTCATTAGAATGCAAATACAGGTGGGATGGCGGGACGGAGAGATGGCGTGTGCTTCCGGCGCGGCGCGACGCCACATCGTCATGGCTGTCGGGTGATGGGATCCCGTTAATGACTACATTAACTGAAGGCCTGACACGGCAGGGAGCTGATAGGAGGCTGCCTGTCATTGGTTGCTCGGTGAATGAATACCGGGGTTTAGGGTGGCCATAGAAATAGAATGACTAGATATTACTTCAACTATTCTATTTCTACTGTGTCAGGAAGCACTGAGGTGATTGTCCACAGCCTTTGATTCACTGAAGAGACATTGAGGTGAGACTAGGGATGAGCTGATGTATAGCAGACCTGGTTGGATTTGCTCCCACACGGGGGAAAGGAGGACATCGCACAGACAACAGGAAGTATCTGCCGGGATAACCGGAATCACCGTAACATGCATCGTTATCTCACATCTTGTAGCTATCCATCTATGCAGGAGGCGTTCCCCAATAGATTCATTATGTTGCACCCTCGTGTGAATAATGGGTTGTTGCTGTATCGTTAATGTGTGGTGAAGGGAAAGCGTCCGACTGCCTTTCAAAAACACAGTAAGTACACAACAAACAGTCAACAAATGACCATTGCATTCGGGAGACCACCTACAAATGAGGTGCATCAAACATCAACATAATTCCCTTTAATCTGTAAAACATGTCCACCTGTGATAAGAGTAAATGATGATCCAAAACGCTGCGACTGTGACTATCTGTCCTCACCACAGAGAAGCAGAGCACAGGGAATGCAGAACACTCTTGTAACAGTATTGTTCCTGATTAGACGGGCTGGCAGGGCCTGGATACTGCCGGCTCCTGCGTCTCTGTCTGTGTGGCACTGATTGCAGTGTGTGTGTTCAAACAATGTGAGTGTGTGGGCACAAGCGTCGGTATAATGTGTGTGTGTGTGTGTGTGTGTGTGTGTGTGTGTGTGTGTGTGTGTGTGTTGGGGGGATGGGGGGGGGGGGGGGGGCACTGTGTGGTTGAGGAGAGGGTAGAGGGGGAGGGTAGCCTGGTCTGCCGGCACTTCAAAGCCTTCGCTATGACTGACTGAAATCCCCCCCGGGGGAGCAGACCTTAGATTTGATTACAAACCCAATAATGTCTGACTCATATTTACTACGTGGCTACCATTCATAACTTGATTAGTGCACTGATTATCTGAGAGCAGTCAGATATACACGGGTGGAAGAGGGGTGTGTGTGTGTGTGTGTGTGTGTGTGTGTGTGTGTGTATGTGTGTATGTGTGTGTGTGTGTGTGTGTGTGTGTGTGTGTGTGTGTGTGTATGTATGTATGTATGTATGTATGTATGTATGTATGTATGTATGTATGCATGTATGTATGAATGAAGGCGTACAGCTTACTAAACTATTCCTGTCCATCACTGTGTCCATGAATAAGACGAGTGTGTTACATGGGAAGAAATGGTTATGCAAATGTGGCAGATAATTCCGGGCTCACGGTCTAGACATTTACCGTAAACCATATTCTGATCCATCACCCATCCTGTTTTTCAACATCTCACTTTAGCCCTCCCAGACGCGATCCTGGCTAACAGCTAGAGATTTTGTGGAAATACAATTTAATCTGGCACAAAACATGTCATAACCCCTTCCTCAAACACGTCGACCGCCCTTTTCTCTTTTGTCCAGACGATGTTCGCGTCTCGCGAGTGTGAGTAGAAGGTCCATTTTCCCGAGGCCGCTGATTCTGAGCCAGTGGAATAGTCATTAATTAAGAGGGAATGGGCTGTTAATGGCCGTCTGCGCCGACCTCGGTCTCCATCAGAGGCTGTCGCCATGGCGACCTGTGGCTCAGCCTGGTAGGAAGTGGACGAGGCGTAATGATTCGGCCTGCCCCTTCTACTCTCTGTAACACTTCACTAGGCATAGTGCTTATTAAATGGACAGTCCTCGGCTTCCTCTGGTCCCATCAAACAATGCCTCTCATTTACTGACACACATCCACAGGGGGGACAGAGTGAATTACAGAAGGATAAGAGGTTTGGGGTATTTTAAAACCAAAAGGAGAACATGTAAATAACACATTCTTGTGTTCCTCATCATCAATGTATGTTTGTCTCTTAGCAACAACTGTTTTCAGTTAATCACTATTTGTGATCGTAGCGACTTACGTCATTAGCTTTAAAATATTATTATTTTTGTCTTACTGGACGCATAACACATAAAACCTGTTGCCACCAGTCACAACATGAAACAAGGGAGGAGGGTGTCCGGCTGTCAAACATTGACTAACGCTTCAGGAGGAACATTTCCTCTCCTTATCTCCTCTTTAAAAACAAATATGAGCGAGTGGTTCAGCTGCCTCAGAAAGCCCCTCTTCTGGTATCCCATGACAACATGGAGCATATGGCACACAACAAATCCAATATGAATGTAAATGAAGAGCAAATTAAAAATACAACATCTGACGAGAACAAAAAAAGATCTGCAAGTTCCCAGAAGCACGGTGGAGACTTGTGTTTAATTTACAGGCGTCTAAGCAAATAAACAAGAAGGTGGAACATTTTTTTTTTAACATTTGGAGCAAGCCTTTGGAGTGTGAAGGTAATGGATATGTTGTGGATATGTTTAGCCTGACCCAATAGTTGCTAACTAAGTAGCAAGCTAACGTCTATTTGAAAGTCTGTTCTCTACTTAACAGTTAGCTAGCTTAGAACGAGGCTAGTTGATGGGAGCTAGAAGCTACATGTATTTTCCCTCTGAAGGGGATTTTGTTGTCAATGGCCAGATGAGATGCGCAAACTTAAAACATTTTCAATATGAATCAGTGGCTACACATTTACAGCACTCCAGTTGACTGCCAAACACCTGCTTAGATTTAATAGGCTACCTTCTATTTGTAAAACGGTGCTTTATTTCCTTGGTCTATACGCCTATATGTTTTCTGACGTTATGGAGGATAAACAAAACATCCATTGAGCTGTTAGTGTGTTTCTTCTTCCCAGATAAATGATTACCCTTCTATTTACACACCTCCTTTACACACCGCCTCGATGTCAAGCAGGCTGGACCCTCCCATCTCTGGCGCCGTGGCATTTTCTTCATGTTAATGAGGCCCAGGGATCAATGGGACGACAGGAAGACAGATCTCCTCAGGGAGAGAGAGGAGAGGAACGGAGGGAGGGAGGATGCTCTCCAGAGGCCAGGCTAACACAGACCGATAAGTCTTAGTAGTCCCAAGTTCCTACAAGCTAACATAAGGCCTACCCCTATAACTGTTCATTCCACAAACGCAAAATGAATGTATGGGCATTATAGTGCTATTCAGATTCATAGGTGTTCTAAATGTGTACACAGTCACACAATGACCCACAAATACACACACAGTCTATGCACAACCACAAACTCAAATCTCGTCTGCAGTTCTCTCTGTGAGAAAGTGTGACGATTGGCAAAAGTTCAAGGCATAATCTCAGGAGTGGACCTCTTAAAACAGTTTAGTGTGGCTGTATCACCTTTTAGACAGAGGATTCTACTTCAGCCTATACGGATCGAGCCCCCGATGTAAAATAGTAGCCACTTCCTCTCTGTGGAGGACATGTCAACAAGAGGTGTCATCCCACCACTTTGCAGCATTACCGTTGGAAATTATAGAACGGTTAAGACCCCATTAAGGATCACACATCCAGGGAAATATACTTAGATAAATATAACCCTTCTGGCAGTGTGTGTCCTATCCATTGTCTGCGTGGGTGTTGTAAACATGTCCTCATCACGTCACTGGGAGTTACTGTTTAGCCGAGTCCTGTTTCTCCGTTAAGAGGCTAGCTTGTCTCACGCGGTCTCTCTAGGAGAGGAAATAGGCCTCCTGCCACTGAGGCGCTTACTACACACCGTGACCAGGTGACGGGGAGTCCGCAGTGCTGTGGAAAAACAACCGCTTCTGTCTAAAACCCTGACCAGTACTATCAGCATGGATTATTTAATCATTATAGTTGTACAAATAAGACATGACTCTGCCGTTGTGCTGTAGAATTTGTGAATTTTGTCGTCTCCTGTATAATACATTCTATACATTAGTTTATACTGGATTAAGCGTACATTTTAGTTATCTGTAATTTCATTAGTTATGCTCCAAGTTTCCCTCCGTTTTGTGCCAACATCAGTTACAAGTCTTGGTTCCAATAGTTTATATTTTATTCTAAGAGATTGTCAGTTGGATTTGCTCTCTGCAAGGTTTTCTATCTATCATATGACCATTCTTTTCTGACTCAAATAAGATTCCCTAAAAGGTTGCTCTGATGTCCAGAAGATTTCAAATAACAATTGTGTCAAACAAGCATTGCTTTGAATTACATTACAAATATGGTGATAAACTGGCAAATGTTCTGATGAAGGGCAGCAGGTAGCCTAGCGGTTAAGAGATTGGGCCAGTAACCGAACTGCCTTGGTGAAAAATATGCCGATGTGCCCTTGAGCAAGGCACTTAACCCTAATTGTTCCTGTAAGTCGATTTGGATAAGAGCTTCTGCTAAATGACTAAAATGTAAAAATGAAGGTCTGACGACCAAAAGCTCAGCCTAATAAATTGAAAAGTGTGCATTAATACGGAGTTCGCGGAAACTCCTTTTCATTTAGGATAAACTGGCAAATAAAAATCAATCAATCAATAAGATGGCTTCCATCTCCAGACAGGTAGTGGACCATCAGGACCATGTCAATATGGAGAAGACTAAAGATCACATCAACGGGTAAAGTCCCTCCCAGAGATAAGACGTGTGTAGAGCCCATTGTCTTCAAAAACCTAAACCTCATCCTCTTTATCATGTATAAATGATATCTGCAGTGTTGACATGTCATGATGATTGAATATGGTAATGATATCGTCATAATGAGACCCTGTTGGAAACGCTAACATTTACATCAACCTACTGTACACGTCCTCGGCTACAGTCACTTCCTTTGGGAAACCAAAGTGACTGGGCCTGCGATGAGTGCAGACGCCACTCAACGCACCTCATCCATTAGTAAGTAAAAGACAAGCCCTGAAAAAGTAAAAATGTGTAGCACGCATTTAAATGGTATTCCCAGGCAGACATTGGCGCTCACTGCTGTCTGTGAGCTACAGGCTGTGTGGCCCTGTCTGTGAGCTACAGGCTGTGTGGCCCTGTCTGTGTAATGAACGCGCACCTGCCATGGCTGCTGGCGACGACTCTCACAGCTGAAATACAGGGGGAAGGGTAGGTATGGGGGGGTGGGGGGGGGGGGGGGGGGGGGGGGAACGCCTTGAAGGGCTGTGGTGGGGGGAGGGGTGGACAGAGAGGTAGACTGCTGTATCCATTATTAATGGTCGTGTGCTGTATGGGGAAAGAGATCTAATGTGGCTTTCAAGCGTGCGCGTAATAGCCAAAGAGGGTTCTCTCTCACTCCCTCCCCCCTCATCTCTCACTCCCTCCCCCCTCATCTCTCTCTCTGTCTCTCTCTGTCTGCCCCTCTCTCTCTGTCTCCCCCTCATCTCTCGCTCCCTCCCCCCTCATCTCTCTCTTTCTCTGTCTGCCATGTTATTTCTAGTATAAATCTTAATCATGTTGCGACAGACTTGAGGGCTAAGAGTATTTTCAGGTGACAGTTTATCAGGCGGCATCTGTTTTATACAAACCAGAGATAAGAGGTGTAGCACCTCACAAGAAGGCAGATGCCCAAGTTAGATTTTTAAACACAGTCTTCATAAAATCATTTCACCAACGCATGATCCACAGTGTACTACAAACTCAAACACAATCCTTTGACAGTTACTTCTGGTCTGTAATAATAGCGATCATTATAAAGTAGTTCTTCAACATTGTCGCAGCCTACACGCTCATTCCCAGCTAGAGTTTCAAAGAATGTGCAAACAAATGTGAGGTCAGATAATAACTATATCACTGTATGAATACAGTGCATGCGATTAGTTTCCAGTGTGAATTACTTTCTAGAATCCATGGCTTGGAATCTGCTTTTCATGGAATCTACGTCATAAAGGACAAATCACTGAGAACCCATAGAGTCAACAATGGAAATGGGTTTGAAATAAATAACATTAGACTTCATGCAGCGGGGGCAACTGGGGAACTCAATGAACCATGACTAAGCAACATCACATGGAAAAATGAATATTACATTTATGGCAAAGATACTTACAACATATGGCTGGTTCTTTAGTGCTTTGGAAAAGCCCTTTGGATTCCCAGAGACTTTGAGGCGGGGCGAAAAATATTGCCACCGTAGAGAATCTAATACAATTATACAAACTGAGGTGTTAGGGGGTTGACAGAGTGATGAAGCGACATCAAAACGCACTCTTGATAAATGGAAACCAGGAAACTAGGGGGTGCCAGGACAGAAGAGAGAAGAGGTAGGGGGGGAGGGGGGGGGGGGGGGGGGGTTGTTATTGATTGTGCTGACTGTGTTCTAAGGTTAGTTGGGGGGGTAGGAATGGGTTATATGAAGAATGGAGGCTGGTTCCGCCCTGCGGGCAGTAGATAAAGCCATGTGCCCCCTGAGAACACACCAACAAGCCTCAAATGAGCCGCACATTGGTCACGCTGAATATTACACACACACACCAGCTCCTAGCCTCCTACCCCCTTCATATAAACACACACCCTTACAACAATATTCAGGGCAACAAAGAAATTCAAATAGGAGCCCTGACGCCACAGGGGTGGACAGAGATGTTGTGGCTCACAAGGGCCCTATAAAAAAAACAGATGCTAAATCACTTAACTACACTTAAATGAAGTGCCTGCCTGGGATTCTACTGGTATGACTTGCAGCCGTAAACAGACACGGCAGCATTTTGGTTTAACGTTGCCTCCAGGTTTGAGGTGTATCACTAGAGAAAACTGAGAAACAAAAGACAAGATGGCCGTATCCGCCTCCACTTCCCCTCCATCCACCCAAACAGGAAGGCAGTCAATCTAATGTCCTCCATTATTAAGGCAGAAAAACCTAAATGGGGAGAAATGTACGGCCGGACCCTGCGATTCCATTAGGATGGGTTTTACCTTGAGTAATTCACTTACAGATGTTGATGAAGCTCAACTTTGAGGGAATATGGAGCCGCTCAGGGATCCAAAATCAATTTATCGAGAAAAAAAACAGGACGTGTGCCTGAAGTGACAGACGATGCAGAGTGTGCATCTCATTTCCATAGAGAGGGGCTTTGCCTTGAATTTATTGTTTTATCTATCCTCATTTCCTCCTCATATGCTAGTAAATCCCAGGTTAAGGGGGCATTTGGGACAATGAGCGAGGACAGCCAAAGCAGGAGAGATTGAACTCCTGGACTTAATCTGGAAAATCCTCAATACAAATCTGCTTACCGCTAGTTTAAGCTGGGCAAAGCTAAATATCAATTAGACTTAGCCCACATATGTGTGCCAGATATCCTCTGATCCGTCACCTCAGGATGCAAATAGAATCACAATTTCCAAATTGTTCCAGGAGTTAGCGTTTAGCTAGTTAGCATTGACTGCTAGCAAATGCATTAGGCTTTAGGGGGTGAAAGTTAAGAGCAACCTACAATGATGCCTGACTATTAAAAAGTAAATCCCAAACATTTAAATCTGATTAAGATGCAGTCAAAAAAACAACCTACGAACTAAAACTCGAGCTCTAAAATGCTTCAGCGGCGGTGACAGTTGAGGTAACCGTCTACTACAGTGATTCAGGCTAAAATGCCTGAGGGAAGAAGTCAGCCAGCCTGGTGCGGTTAGCCAAGGCAAACAGGCTGGTCCTGAGGAATGCAGCCGGCCCCACACAGTTCATACCTGAACTCAGGTGACGTGATGTTTTTGCATGCGTTGTGTTTGAATCAAAAGCACAGCGTTCCTCGTTATTTTTACAGTGTTCTAGTCTAGGAAGAACATGATTTATAACTTGAGTCAGTAGACTGTATAATTACTACACCAAAAAAAGTTGCTCTTTAATGTAATAAACGTTTCCTTATTAAGAGCGTCCTTTCTTTTTCCTACCTTGAGCAGGGTTCTATTTTTACCTTAACAGAGGATTCAGTCCCTTCTCTTTTTTTCTCCAAACCCAGTTAGGTCAATTAAAAGCACAATGAGCATCCTGCTTTCACTTGTGTGAGTACAGTTCATTTCTCCTCTGCGAGTACAGTTCATTTCCTGCCTTTATTATGACAAGCGCTAAGCTCATTCACAGTGGCTAAATAGGGAAGGCCCACCAGCTACTATCGACTCAGTAGGGAGAGACGGGAGGCCCTGGCTACTATCGACTCAGTAGGGAGAGACGGGAGGCCCTGGTTACCATCGACTCAGTAGGGGGAGACGTGAGGCCCTGGTTACCATTGACTCAGTAGGGAGAGACGTGAGGCCCTGGTTACTATTGACTCAGTAGGGAGAGACGTGAGGCCCTGGTTACTATTGACTCAGTAGGGAGAGACGTGAGGCCCTGGTTACTATTGACTCAGTAGGGAGAGACGTGAGGCCCTGGCTACTATCGACTCAGTAGGGAGAGACGTGAGGCCCTGGCTACTATCGACTCAGTAGGGAGAGATGAGAGGCCCGGGCTATTATCGACTCAGTAGGGAGAGACGTGAGGCCTGGGCTACTATTGACTCAGTAGGGAAAGACGGGAGGCCCTGGCTATTATCGACTCAGTAGGGAGAGACGTGAGGCCCTGGCTACTATTGACTCAGTAGGGAGAGACGTGAGGCCCTGGCTTCCTAATGACTTCCTGCATTTGACAGGATTGTTTCCTTCAGGAAATCGTATCAATACAGACCGCCGCGACGCTGACCAAAAACCACACCGGCTTCAATTAAGTAACATTGAATAGGCTAAATAATCATTTCCCCCCTTTGTCTGGCAAAAATGAAACAATGTTTGAATGATGCTAATAGCACTTTGCCAGATGTGAGTTGTGAATGGGTGCTTGGTAGAGCTTGGACAGAATTGAAAAACCAACAAAAAGACACAGTCCCATACTTTCGTATTAAAACCACAAGTACAGAGTAAACCCTTTCATCCCCATCTCACAGGGTCCTCCATACAACCTACGAGGTGTGAGATTTCGCCACAGGGTAGTTCCGCTCCCAAACATGGAGACTCCAGTCTACTAGTAAGGCAATGTGTGGGAGTATAGCAATCCACAGCCACCCTGACACTAGCATGTGAGGAATGTTTCTCCTCAGACGCTTCAGCAGGGATGAGCTTAGGAGAGGATAGCTTCTCCTCCTTTTCCATTTTTATCCCACGTAGACGAGAGAGAGAGAGAGAGAGAGAGAGAGAGAGAGAGAGAGAGAGAGAGAGAGAGAGAGAGAGAGAGAGAGAGAGAGAGAGAGAGAGAGAGAGAGAGAGAGAGAGAGAGAGAGAGAGAGAGAGAGAGAGAGAGAGAGAGAGAGAGAGAGAGAGAGAGAGAGAGAGAGAGAGAGAGAGAGAGAGAGAGAGAGAGAGAGAGAGAGAGAGAAGAGAGAGAGAGAGAGAGAGAGAGAGAGAGGAGCTGGTACGCGGCCAGGCAATTCCTTTCTCATTAGAAATTAATTACCACATTAGCCAGTATGTGGGCCGGCGTACAGTCGCTAGGTATACCAGGCATTATTCCACGGGGAGCACTTGAACCTGTGACCCCACCCCTCTGTGGTGGTTGTGGGGCTGACAGTGGTGCGTGACATCGCCCTGGCCTACAGACACTGCCCCGCCAGGCTGGGAATACAGTGGCACCGTGGAGTGTGGGAGCAGCGGTAGGGGGGGACAGGGGTAGAGGGAAAAGTGGGTCCATTGATTTAAGGCTGAACAGGGTAAGGGGTGTACCTACAGAGCGTCATCATTAAGACCACACTCTTCCAGAACAAATAGCACCCCGCTAGCTAGCGCTAATAAAACATCTAACCATTGTAACCCAGGGTGGGATTATTGTGAGAGGAGATGAGGCAGAATAGACTGGGATTTTGAATAGAGCACCTCGGGCCTATTGAAGAGGATTCAACTCTAACGTTGTTAATAAACTCTGAATATGCTAATACGTGTGTTTAGGAAGCAGCCAAACTCACTGACACTTGCTTAAAATGTTTATAATTCCAAGTGAATTTTCATTAAGAATTATCAAACTTCAAGCCATTTACCAAAGTTAACAGACTGGAAGAGATATTCTAAGAACCATTAACTAAGAGAGAGAGCGTGTGTGTGTGTGTGTGTGTGTGTGTGTGTGTGTGTGTGTGTGTGTGTCTTTAACTTGAACATATGTATAGCAGGTGTCCTGGAAGGTTGGACGACATGTTAATGCACTCAGGACTAATTTAGACCTCTCTAGTAAATGGAGTATGAAAGCAGCCCTAAAGCAGAAACTAATTTAGCTAGCTTCCATCCGTCCAATAATCCATCTGTGGTTAGCGCAGTACATACCTGAACAGGGCCATCTAACACAGTTCAAGAGGTTCAGTGGTCAAATGAAAGTGATTTGGGAAACGGCATGAGGGAATGGACACACAGACACTGTCAGCAGTCAGTCTGACATTCTGGTGCTACCTCTTTGTCCCTCTAGGATCATAACGAAGAGTCCCCTTTACGGGACATCTCTGATGCAAAGTCTGCCAACAGTGGCCTACTTCATAAATCTGACAAAGCCCGGTTTCGAAAATAACTAGAGTCGACAAATAATGAATGCTTCGACCACTCATTTAGCATTTTATTTACGGACTGCATTAATATATTTACAATGCAGGCTTTGCCTCGGGAGCTCTCGTAAAGGTAATTACCACTGTGTGTGTCACTAATGCTCTTCCTCCTGACTTTTTGATAGGACGCCTTGTTAGGGTTGCAGGGTAAGAGCTGGCCTGATACTCCACCAACTGCCCCCCCCCCCCATCACCCCAAACTTCCTCCACACCCCTCCTCCAATCCAAACCTGTCCCCATGGTCTCATATGACATCTGTGTGTCTCAGGGCCCAGTCAGTGTTGGAATGCCGCTGCCATTCTGCAGGTGCTCCCGCTGAGCTCTCTCCATCTCCATTTTGTAACTGTTCTGCCCCCTGTCACTAAATGACCTGTCATGAAGATGGGTGGGGGCTGGGGTCAGAGGTCAGGCTTAAGGAGTCAGAGGGAGCCGATGCGGCTGGTTTCAATCACTCTGAAACAGCCTCACCTCCGCAGCCCTCATCTCTGCAGGCCTCCCCTCCCACCCTCCCCATTTCGCTCACCTCCTCCTCCCTTTAAGCAGCAGAGGAAGGTCACATCTGTATTTAGATGCAGCTCTTGAGATTGCGTCTCCCAGATGCCGTGTTCAGGTTCTTTACGGTTTCATAAAGGTGGTTGAATGATGCCTGGGCTCGTGCTGCAGTATCTGGGGGGTTTGACGTGGGAAATAAATAAAAAAAGATATGCTCTCAAACTTGCCGAGCTCTGACGTCAGATGTAATATAAATTTACAAAGAGAGATAGTATATATACATATTTTTCCACATGTGAAATCAGTGCTGTTGAGTTCATTGTTCTCCATGTCGGTGTATTTGTATGTGTGGCATTCATGAAAATAGACTTCTCAGACTAGAATAGTTGTTAGATTAATTTGGATTTTAAGAATAATGACTAAAGGATTTCACCCCAAATACAGTATAAATGTTAGAATTATCATGTAGTGTCAACCCACTAACAGAGGGGGCGGTACTAAACATTCAAGGGGGAAGGCGGAAACTGTTTAGAAAACCCACCTAAAGGTGGGAGGAGTCAAGTTCAGGAGGTATAAAATCGTATGTTTGGGTCTTTGGCCCCAGAGCTCTCCATGAATAAACATACAAAAAATCCTTCTTCGTGGTTGTGGACCTTGAATCATTGATGATTAAAACCAGAGCCTTACAACCTCTGGTAATGATTCAAGCTTAGGTTGAATTAGAGATAGAAATTCACATGACAATAGTACAGGCCTATGAGAAAAGAGAATTTCCTCATTCAGACAACCAGGGTGGTGTTTTCACTTTCCCATCACTCCTTGAGCTCAGGTGCATTTTTATTTTATTTTAACTAGGCAAGTCAGTTAAGAACACATTCTTATTTACAATGCATGGCCCCCTGGGAGTCGTAGTATTTTCACGCAGGCTCGAGGCCACCTCAAAGAAATGGCTTAGAAAACCTCCAACATTCCTGTCCCCGAGGGGGCCTCTCACTGTATACAAAGTCAGTAGACCGGTCTCTATAATCCATTAGGAACTCAGAGTTTTCTATTATGGCAATACAAAGAGTCAGCACCTCAGCCAAAGCTGTGCATTTTATGTATGACAATGAGTTCATGTCTTGAGTTACCCAGCCCAAATCACATTCCATAACCATTATCAGCTTACTCATATAGCAGAGCTCGTGATCGCCTTTTCTATAGTAAAGAGGTGCAACTGACCATTTCTAAAGAGTTACTAAAAAGCTAAATAACCTGCCGTGAGTGGTTTTTTCGGGCAGATCTATTCAGTTCTGATTAGTTTGGGCCCAGGCAAGAGTCACCAGAGATGGGCAATTCAATGACATCATAGCAGCACATTAAATAGACTAAGGCTGTACTTTGTGCTGCCACTCTTGACCTGTTAGTTTTAGCTGAGCTCAACGCTGAAGAGAAACAGGCTCCAATAACACAGTGAAAAGCCACTGCAGCCAGTGGTGCCACATGCCAAAGGGGAGCTCCCGGAGACACAAAAGAACATCTATCCTTGCGCTGCACTTTTCAAAATACTAATTTCAGTCCGGATTTACCCACAGAAACACAAGTTAATATAAACAACCAGGAGTTGTGGGGTCGCCATGGTAGCAAATGAAATCGCAACAAAACCTGGGAGGTTGAGGGAGACGTGATGCAGATTTAAAGGGACAGTGTACCAACGCTGACAACAATGCAGACACTGGAATGGCTATCAGCAGCATCTGCAACTCGACTAGTCAGATGACCAAAAGCAACTCGTCTAGACCAGTGGTTCCCAATCTGACCATTGGTGGTTAGTGGGGGTACTGCAGGCGGGCCGCAATCTTCTACCAAAAATAATAACAGCTGGGAGTATTATTGGTATTATAAGCAATTTTACATTACTTTACACAATGCAAAATGTTTATAAAAACAGGCCTTTAATTTCTTACATTCACTGCTAAAATGGACTAAATTTGACTGGCAAGATATATGTGCAAAACATTTTTTACATCTGCAACTCCGCGAATGGTGCTCCTCAAGAGCTTGACAGTGATTTGGTGGTCCCAGGAACGGAAAAAGGTTGGGAACTGCTGGTCTAGAACTCTACCCCTTTACCCTATGTAGTGTGTGTTTGGTCCGTCTTCTGGATGCAGATTGACTTTAGTTCCAAAATAACACTTAGAATAAACACTGCCAAGGCAATTGACATTTCTGGCACCTACATACAGTGGCTTGCAAAAGTATTCACCCCCCTTGGCATTTTTCCTATTTTGTTGCCTTACAACCTGGAATTAAAATGGATTTTTTGGGGGTTTGTATCATTTGATTTACACAACATGTCTATCACTTTGAAGATGCAAAATAATTTTTTTGGTGAAACAAACAAGAAATAAGACAAAAAAACTGAACACTTGAGCGTGCATAACTATTCACCCCCCCCCAAAGTCAATACTTTGTAGAGCTATCTTTTGCAGCAATTACAGCTGCAAGTCTCTAGGGGTATGTCTCTATAAGGGCGGCAGGTAGCTTAGTGGGTAAGAGCGTTGTGCCAGTAACCGAAAGGTTGCTGGTTCTAATCCCCGAGCCGACTAGGTGAAAAATCTGTCGATGTGCCCTTGAGCAAGGCACTTAACCCTAATTGCTCCTGTAAGTCGCTCTGGATAAGAGCGTCTGCTAAATGACAAAAAAAAAAAAAAAAAATAAGCTTGGCACATCTAGCCACTGGGATTTATGCCCAATCTTCAAGGAAAAACTGCTCCAGCTCCTTCAAGTTGGATGGGTTCCACTGGTGTACAGCAATCTTTAAGTCATATCACAGATTCTCAATTGGATTGAGGTCTCAATTGTAGTCTCATCGGACCAGAGTACCTTCTTCCATATGTTTGGGGAGTCTCCCACATGCCTTTTGGTGAACACCAAAACGTGTTTGCAAATTTTTTTCTTTAAGCAATGGCTTTTTTCTGCCCACTCTTCCGTAAAGCCCAGCTCTGTGGAGTGTACGGCTTAAAGTGGTCCTTTGGACAGATACTCCAATCTCCGCTGTGGAGCTTTGCTGCTCCTTCAGGGTTATCTTTGGTCTCTTTGTTGCCTCTCTGATTAATGCCCTCCTTGCCTGGTCCGTGAGTTTTGGTGGACGGCCCTCTCTTGGCAGGTTTGTTGTGGTGCCATATTCTTTCAATTTTTTAATAATAGATTTTAAATGGTGCTCCTTGGGATGTTCAAAGTTCCGGATATTTTTTTATAACCCAACCCTGATCTGTACTTCTCCACAAATTTGTCCCTGACCTGTTTGGAGAGCTCCTTGGCCTTCATGGTGCCGCTTGCTTGGTGGTGCCCCTTGCTTAGTGGTGTTGCAGACTCTGGGGCCTTTCATTACAGGTGTATATATACACTGAGATCATGTGACACTTAGATTGCACACAGGTGGACTTTATTTAACTCATTATGTGACTTCTGAAGGTAATTGGTTGCACCAGATCTTATTTAGGGGCTTCATAGCAAAGGGGGTGAATACATATGCACGCACCACTTTTCCATTATTAATTTTTTAGAATTTCTTGAAATAAGTTATTTTTTTCATTTCACTTCACCATTTGACTATTTTGTGTATGTCCATTACATGAAATCCAAATAAAAATCAATTTAAATTACAGGTTGTAATGCAACAAAATAGGAAAAACGCCAAGGGGGATGAATACTTTTGCAAGGCACTGTACGTTCTTGCAAAACTTAAAATAGTTCTACACCCACTTGAGCCAAAATGAGTAGCGGTTAAGATGAAATTCTACTACAAAGACAACCACTTTACTTGTAAAACAAAAACATTTAAACTTCTGAAGGAAACGATTTCTACTTCAAAGGGAATGGTTCGGGACCCGCTTGCCAAATTTACACAGCGTCATTAACAATTTCAAAGACTATAATTAGACATGAAAGCAAGGGGGAGTTCTCTCAGGTAGTTTATCTGAGAGAGTCAAGAGTCTCTAAACTCTGGAGTGTGATCCACCTCTGCATTTGACAAGTAGGTCCGTTGATGCTCAAAGTTTCATGTCTGTGGTGCTTGTAAACTATTTTTCAGCACTCACACTTTTAGCTTTTTAAGAGCAGTTAGAAAGCAACATACCCAAACCACACAACTAACAACCTCTCATTTGTCATTCGCAGCTGCCTGCAAATCTACCATTTTGGCTCTGCCTAAGAGAGGCCTCTCCTATTAAAAAGACTGGTAGAATCAAAGTGTTACAATTAAAGGATTGCCTTTCCCTCCTTTCTGAGGGAGCTCTTCTGTTAGTTGACAGTCTTCTAGGGGACTATACCAGATAAATCTCTGCTGATGACTGTGTGTCAAAAGCAAAAACACTCATTTCTATGCCTACCCTTCTGCTAGACCAGGTAAACTAATAGTTTTTTAATGCCATGCAACTCTCTGAACCTTGTTGATAAAACATCTGTTCATCCAAGGGCGGGTGGCACGCATACACACATACCCTCAACCACACACCTCTTCATATCTGAAGCTGCCAAAAGCCATAGGCTGGGCACAAGACGATGACAGGCGGTTTATTTAAGCAGCCCTCACAATCCTCCCTCTGTGACTGACTGCCCCCACACCCCTCCAGCGTATGAAGTGCTCCTTTGACTGAGTGGAGGGGGGTGTACAGAGAGTGTGGGGTGGATTTCAGTCGTGCACACTATGTTAAGCCGAGCACCATTGAGTATGACTGGTGTATCAAGAGTAGAGATGAAGACGGAGGTTTCAGAGAAAACAATAAGAGTTAATTTGGTCAGTGAACTAGGTCGCCGTGGGGCAGCACTTGTATTGTTTAGACACGGAGAAGCCAGCAAACCCATTAAAA
The DNA here is from genome assembly GCF_964263955.1 of Coregonus lavaretus. Taxonomy (NCBI): domain Eukaryota; kingdom Metazoa; phylum Chordata; class Actinopteri; order Salmoniformes; family Salmonidae; genus Coregonus; species Coregonus lavaretus. Next base: position 67,874 of record NW_028160024.1, read on the forward strand.
TAATTCTGACAAACTGGGTCAGTGTTAACTAGGTTCAAATGACGCTGGCCAAATTGGAGAATGGCCATGCCCATAAATATCAATGGGGGAGCAAGCTTGATCTTGTTCAAGTCGTCTAATTACTAGTGATGAATTCATTTTGATGCATGTACCTTTTGTGATCTCACTTCCCAAAACCCACTGCAAAAAGGTATTTACCATTCAGGCTAATTCTTCATAACCTGGATGGCATCCAAAAGACAGCGGAGGATAAATTCACATGTGCGTGCTGTGGGTGGAAAACTCCAGAAGGTATAGTGGAATCAATTTAAGGTTATTAATCATAGTTTCCAGGAGAATATTACAATCCTCCTTAATTTATGAAGAGAGGCTTGCTGCCATGAATGAGATTTAGAACCTTAAAAAATGTATTAAAAGTGCTCCAGAGTTACAATGATTAACAATTGTCATTGTCGTGTTAACCCTTTACTGTAAAATGGGGCATAACATGACAGAATTGGGACCCAGAATTGTTACTGTATCACATAGGCCTATGATAGCCCTTCAGAAAAGATCAGTTTGTGTAGAGAGAGAATAGTTGAAATCCTTTTAAAAGGATTGAGCACAAAGTAGCATCATAACACAAGATGTTTTGGAACCACGACTCAACAAAAGATGGACTCCACTCCACAGTGTATTTTTCATCTTCTAAAGAGAATAGGCCTGCTTTGAAACTTCAAGGTCAGATTTCCAGGCCTCCTCCGGCGCTTGCAGAGTAGAAATCCACCAACAATCCCCTTTTTTCTCATTGTGGAAGAGGGCTGTAAATGGGCTCTGTGTAAAATAGGGCCTAGTTTCTCGTTAGGCCGAGACTCGCTTACTAGCACAGCTTGTATGTGTCATAATCCTCTGCAGCTGCCGCCGTTGGCAGGGAACACCACGGCAGGAGCTCGGGCAGAACCAAAAGTTTGAGGAACATTTTAGGAAACTGTCCTCGCAGTCCTGCCCAGTTTGCAGAAATACGCCTTTGGAACAGCCACAAGGCTTATGAAGTTTGGCATGAATGCAGAGCAAGGAGGGACAAAAACAGCTCGATGCTAACCGTGGCCAACGCTCGTATCTCATGTTAATGCGCATAACTGCCATTTCCTGCAGTCATTTTGCTGTCGTCGAGTGTGCTTTATTTACTAAATGGGGCGTCGGGATGCTTGGCTCCCCTTGTATCTTTATAAACAATGAAGGAAATGACACTGTCATCCCATCCAAGAAAGCATCCATCACGACTGTGGCTGCAGTCTTGCATCACACCTAGATTACGGAATGTGAATGAATGTGCTGCAAAGGCTAATGCTTGTTATTCCAATAATTTCACTAGAGATTTAGTATGGTGCTAACGCATGCTCTTCTGAGAGCAGTGTGGGTGGACTGTGGGTTCTCTCCTGTATCCGTCACAGACACTGCATCAATATAAGCCATTAGCATTTCAGTTTCCCACTTAAAGCCTGTGTTTACAATAGCCAGCTACTGACACTATCCCACATAACTCTGCTCCAAAAGCCATAGAAAGATCCACAATTACAGCAACTAGAGGGAATGGTACCCTTTCAAGCCAGACTGCAGTGAACCTTAATGCACAGTAACTGATAAAACACAGATTGATCATGTCATGTTCTCTCAGAGACCATTAGCTACAATAGCAACACAGAACACAGAGGCACATAATGTTCTAGCTAGCTTGCCCTGGAGTAATTAGGGCTAAAGTTAGCATTGAGCTAAAAGTGATAGCTCTTCTCCAAAAGCCTTTGAAGGACTTTGAAAGGCCAACCAGAATCGGAGGAGGAGCAGGCCTTGGAGAGAAGGGAACAAGTTGGCACCACGCTGGCCGTGGATGATGGAGAACGATGCACTAGCCATGTTTCACTGTGTGCTATGCCACGGCACTGGTAGAACGAGACCACAGCTCAGACAGAGAAACCCTTTCAACTCAGCAGGGGTGAAGCAAAGCCATGTCAATGATCTGGTCTGGGCCTGGAAGCATGGAGAAGTCTGGCTTCTCTCCACTCACAACAGCCTTCTCCCCCTCTCTCCAACCAACCGGCCAGCCAGCCCTCACCCTAATCAAAAGGGATGACAAGCACTTTCAGTTGGGTAACACAGGGAACATTCAGAGGAGGAACAATGCCTTCGGAATGGGGTTGAGTTTGTAGTTTGGCTCTCTTGGAAGAGGGAGGTCAATGAGGACAGAAAATGGTTGTCAGTGTGCCTCTGGAAGATGTTTAGGCCTAGGTTACATGGAGTAAGGCAAGGTTATAGGCTTGGGTGATATACCATTGATACCGTGTACCGGGGTATTTCGAAATACCGACGGAATGACTTTCAATACCGTCAAGATCAACCTTCTTGGTTAGAGCAGAGACATTCAATCCTCTCCTGGATCAAGATCCATGTTGCCTAAAATAGTTTTGTGCATACATTTTTATTAATGATATATATTTCTAATGGCACCTTGTGTGCACATTCAGTAATACTGTATAACCCGGTATGGTACAGACACTGTGTGAAAATCTGGATACCGTCCAACCCTACTAGGTTACTTCAGTACTGTCCGCAGACGTTCAAGCGCAAGACGAATAGCTGAAGCAAAATGTTTAATGTGGGAAACTAAGGGGATCCAAAAATGTTGGTTTCAAGGCATGTATTATCTTTGTGGTGGTGTTGATGAGGAGGGGCTCTGCCATGTCTGCAGTCTGTCCACATTTCTATAGCAGCGCTGGCTACACTGTGGGGTAGCTTTCAAAGCATAAAATCCAAATCAAATACAATTTTATGTCTCACACACGTGTTTAGCAGAAGTTATAGCGGGTGTAGCGAAATGCTTGTGCTTCTAGCTCCGACAGTGCAGTAATATCTAACAAGTAATATCTAACAATTTCACAAAATATACCTAATACACACAAAACTAGTAAGGAATGGAATTTAAGAAAATATACATATGGACAAGCAATGACAGAGCGGCATGGACTAAGATACAGTAGAATATTATAGAATAGAATGCAGTATATACATATCAGATGAGTAATGCAAGATATGTATGCACGCATGACTGTGTCGCTTTGGATAAAAGCGTCTGCTAAATGGCATATTATTATTATTATATGTAAACATGATTAAAGTGACTGTAAACATTATTAAAGTGACTAGTGTATTCCTGGTCGTAATGCTGGTGAGTTACCGCCGCTCTGATATCCAATAGTTTTCCCCGGCTGTATGTAATGATACAAAACACTTTCGGTGCTAATGTTTAAAAAAATACATAAAAATAAAATAAATACTGCAAAGTTTCCTAAGAGCTAGTCGCGAGGTCGACATCTTCGTCGGCGGCAGGTACAATTCTTGATGCTGAAACAGTTTCTTCTTGATAGAGCCCCATGTCATTCACACAGAACAATGACTGCTGGCAAAAAGAAACATTTATTATTTTAAAATGTTGCTTATATGTAACCATTGTTTTAAAATGTACCCAGTACCGAGAGAGAGTGTCTTATGGACTGACTGTAGGCTGTGCTGGGTAATGAAAGCGTGTTGTTACTCTAGTAGTAACCATGCCTGAATCTGAGCCTTTGCTGGCACGTCCCACTCCTAATGAAATAGGGGGGGGAAACATGTTGCATACATGGCTGCCCCCAAGACAACTATTTATGAATTTTGTTGATAGTGGAAACGATCAACATAGTGACAAAAGCATAGCAATCAGAGAACTATGATAAGCATCCACAATCTCTGACAGTTGGTGGTGTGTAATGTCATCCAATCAGAATACAATTCTCCCAATCAAGATTCAATTTAGGTTTTGTTTACAACATCTAATTTGCACATTAGGCAGTTAGCAAAAAGAACTAATAGTCTATTTGGATGAATACGGAAGCCACTTGAAAGCAAAGCAGGCAGGCACAGCTGGTGGTTATATTGACCGCTGCCTTCAAAAAGATACCATCGCAGATGAAACGCCATTATCAAGGCATATTGATCTTTTTAGCTTCCTGCCAATTACAAATAAACTGCTGCAGTAGTTATTGTAAATTACGACAATAACTCGTGGATGCTATTTCGCCATGTTGACAAAACATACTTAAAATTATATTGAGCAAATGAATGCATTGCTAATGTAGCAATTAGCACAGTCATGTTGGGTAGTTGGGTCCATCTGCTGACCTTGCAGTTCACAACTCCACTGAAGAAGAGACAGTGAGGGGCTACACGCCCAACCTTCCCAGCCCTGGACATAGAACATCATCAGTATCTCCTAATGAGGGAGGGTGTCATTAGCCGACCAGATGAATCAAACACTTCCCAAAGCGTACAATTATCAGATTCTCAGTGGAAAGAGGTCATTAGTACATTATGAGCAATTTGAGCCCATAAATAAATTATCCATAAACAGCGTGATATATAGGAAAGACAGCAGGTGAGGGAGGTCTATTGAAATCGATGCCAGCGTGACAAGACAGTAGGAGTTGGAGGGAAGGCCTCATCCGACTGTCTCAAGGGTAATTTGAGCAGCCGAATTCCATTTACATTTACCAGTGCTTTACCAGCAGGTTTTCTATTTAAACCTTTATTCAAAATGAATCATTAACATAGTGTAGCCTGCACAGGCATTGCCTTTATACTAAGAGAGCAAAATACAATAAAAAAAAGTAGTGCCAAGTGTTGCATTCGTTAAATCCTAGTTCACATAAAGAAAGACGATTAATAAATAAAAATTCACATACTTTTAAACTCACATGAATTCTGGAAAAATAAATGGAGAAAATGTGGTTCTTAGTGGTTTAGCCCTCAGAAGAATCCTAGGAGCACCACAGAACATGGAGGTTGTTGTTTTTTTTTTTTGTTTTTTTTTTTTGTCATTTAGCAGACGCTCTTATCCAGAGCGACTTACAATTTTTAAAGTAAGTCTCTGCTGCAGGCCTGCAGCCGAGGTGGTCTGAGAGGGGATCCAACCCTGGAGAGTGGTTTGTGGGAGCAGAGGGGGTCTGAGAGGGGATCCAACCCTGGAGAGTGGTTTGTGGGAGCAGAGGGGGTTTGCCAAATGTTTACACATTTAACCAAGTTATTTGCATTGTCCACGGGGAGACAATCAGCACACAATTCCCTCCCAGCAGGATTAGGGAGATAAGATGGAATGTAAATGGTTTTACACTCTGACAGGCAGCTAAAATGAGCAGTTTACAAAGACAAACGTGAGCGTTAGGAACTTTAAACAGCTATGGGGGCAGGGCATAGGATAGCAGCCATGTTGAAGAACTCTACTCCTATGTGTGGGTGAAGATTTAATTCTTTAGTAGGACAAAAAAAAGCAATGAATATGCCCGTTCCCAGAGGCGGCTGGAACAGAATGAAGAAAAATATATTCCTTTGAGCTAGCGCTGCAAGTCCACAACTTTGATAAAGACTAGTTCTAGCTGCGGACCTACTCGCAAAAGATGAGACCTCAGAGAAATGTGTTTCGAATAAACAGATATTTTCAGAAAGGGGCACCCCACAATTAGTAATTTGAGACTCTCTCCCTGCGTGTAGGTCTCAGTCCAATTCTCTGGAATCAATCAGAGCTCCCAAAGGAACTCCCCGCGCCCCTTAATCTCCTGGTTTTATTACTTTCCAGACAGAGTCAGGCCCGTTCCACCCTACCCCCATCTCTCCCTTTTGTACTGATCTCCAGCAAAGCCAATGTTTTTTTTTTTTTCTTCATTCCCCTTCACCGCTGCATAGCGCTTTTCATGCAGGAGATGCGCTTTCATCAGCCTCCTCACACAAGAGAGCCCAACAGCCAGCAGAGGCCCGTCTCTCCACCAAGGCCTCTTCACTTCACATGCATTATTTTAACGGAGGCGAACCTTTAAAAAGAGAGCTGGCCTGCATTTTTGCCACCAAAAACAACTTCGCATTTCACTGGACTCGTGGAAAAAATGTAATATTGACTGTTGTATTGCTCAACTATTTATTATTTTCCAGTCTCCAACATAGTCGGCTGAGGGCTTGAAAAGAAAACAGTTGTGTCTCATCTCTTACAGGGTTATCAGGGGTGTGAATTTGCTAAGGCCAAGCATGTGATACAGGCGGGCATGTGTTGTGTGCACTCCAACGAGTGCCGTTTGTTTCATATTCATTATAACTATTCAATTAGTCGCAGTCGCTCATAGTCCTTGGAATGTATTGGCTATCAGATTCCCTATTAAAAAGCAGGAAACATGGGGTCAAGACGTTACCTCTTTATTATTTGATCAACATTCCGTTGGACAATGAAAAGCACCCAAACAAACTACTAATGGTGAAGACACCACAAACATATTTAGCCTTCACGAGACTTAATTAAAATTGCTTATTGCAATAGCTACTCTACTGTAGCCAATTAACAAAACAAAAAAAAGGGTATAAATCGTGTACTTTCTATCCATCAGCCAAACGTGTATTGACGCCCAGGTAATGAGATGTCTTGCGGACTGATGATGCCAGTTTATTGCTTGACAGTAAACCCAAATAAGAGTCATTCATTTGGGGTTATAGAGCCGGGTTCTTGCCATCGGTTACAATGAATTACGTGACTGTAATGTTATTGAGAATCAAGCAGAACCTGTGCTAATGCAATGCAACAACATTTCGATTTGCGTCAAGATAAATATAAACATAGACAAATATTTCCATGCATGCATCTACCGCTTTTAAATCTGTGCATAAGAAAAATAAATAAATCTGGCAACGCAATTATGACCGTAGAAACAAACGTGACATGGGAGCCAAATCCAGACATAATAGCTAAAGGTAAAACAAATCAATACAATAAAAACATTTGAAACGGCTCGACATCAACCGCATTTCATTTGTTTTACCACCTATACGTTAATGTTGTGGTCTGAAAAGTACTCCTAACAAGGAAATTGTTTAAAAACATTGGCCCTTAGTTGACTGAAATTCATCTGACTAATTAGCTTGCGTAGCCTGCAGATGTCTAGAAGCTATAAGTCAATGCTCCATGTCGGTTTCTAGAGCTAGTAGTGCATCACAGGATCTACTAGCTCGAGCTGTTGCTGTACACGCGATACTGAAACTCACAACAAAAGCAGAAAAACAAGTTACATTGTAATACTAACAAAGTATTAAAGTAGCCAATTGATTAGCTAATGTAATGATTACCTTTGTCGGCATGTCTTGACACGGTGGTCGCCGGGTAAAGAAAGGTGAGACAGAGGAGAGAGAGGAGCAACCGTGCTCCCCGCTCCGCCATCACTTTTCAAAAATAAATGTTTGCAGGCTTCAAGAACCCCTGAGAAAATCCGTGTTTAAAATCCTCTGCCACCTATTTCGATACACTCCCGAGACAAACGAAGAAGTTTAATGTTTCACCTACGAATTGTTTAAAAACATCCGGAACCAGCTACTTTTGAAACTGTCCGGATGAAACATGTAGCTGGCTCGTGAGCTCGAAGTATGGAGAGACCGCAGGTTAGACTGTTTTCTCAACTTGGTGGAGGGGTTGAAGGAAAACTGAAGTCAATCCATTGCTTCAGAGCCAATTCGGTCGAATGTATTTGGAAACGACGGTCACACACGAATCCAAGCTATTCCAAATGCAATCAAATGCGTAAAACCCGAGAACAAGGACAGTTGAAAAGATTGATCAAGGTCCGACTGATCGGAGAAAACGACACCGCAGCCAGCTTCTGCTCGCGAACGGAACGTAATAGCAGCGTGGAAGGGCTGGAATTCTATGTGGGTCCCCGGAAAACAGGGCGTGGAGTCATGCGGAATTCAGGATTGTAGGCTAGGCTATCTGTTGGCAACATCTAAACTATGGATTGGTGTTGGATCAGTAAACCACTTTACCTGTGCACACATCTTTACCTGTGCAATCTGCAAATGAATTTAGCATATTCATTATATAGCAAATAAAGAAAACGTATAGCCAGTGAGTGACAGCCAGTAGTTTATAAAATGGTGAGATGACCTTTTCCATAGAATGTCTTAAATGTAGTCTGCATTCAATGTATTCATCTTTTCATAAAAAAATATATATATTAGGCTATAAATATGCTAAGGATATTATTTAATTGTCAAGTTTTGTTGAAGGCCTTTGTAACATTGCTGAATTGATTTTTTTATAGGCAATGAAAGGCAACAGTAGGATATTAATTGATTCACTCCCAGCTATAGTTGCATACCAGCTTGGTGAATGTAATTGTAGTATTTTAATGTAGAGGCTTTTTTAACTGTATAAAAATATGTATTCCTGCACCCATGTTATGATGTAAAAGAGTTTCCAGGGGATTTTCAACCCCTTGTCCCCAGGCAATGAATCATCTTAGAGTAACACGTGTGTTGTCCTCATAAACCAAGGTTTGTGCACATTCCAAATATTTGCATGATGAGTTCTTCCTGTTGATCAACAACACAGACCTCTATTGTATACATCATTCTAATTGGTCAAGGCAACTAAATACTGTTGTAGCTCTATTTGATGATGGCAGATTATTTCACATGTTGGCTGGATCTCAGGGGATCAGAGATTGTTGCCTTAAAATAATCCTGATAATTAACGTATTGTTAGGACAAGATTAAGCTATTTTAGATTGAGTTTAGACAGTACTGCAGCAATATAGTAACATCAGTATGATAATATACTAAACTGATATCAAATGTGATCATATAAAATATCAGATTTACTTCCATTCTGCATCTATCTCAATATCTATGAGTACTCTGAGTATAGAACCAATGGTATTGATGGTGTGACCATGGAATATTAGTTGCGAAGCAGGTGAACTTTACTAGGGTTGTTCCTCTGCCCATAGCATCTAACCCATAAGGACTTGGGAAAATAGTGCCTGAAACCAGTCCGACAGTCCCGCTCACTAATTTGTTCACTCGTATTGAGGAGAACCCAATCACTCAGAAATATGGAAGAGCTCCATCCACTGGTTCATGCATTCCATAACATGTGAATAGAGATGCCAGCAGCACTATACCCACCCCATTCACATGACAACCCCCTTTAAAGCTTTGAAATAATTGTAGTTGTTCTTTTTTTTACGTATAGCTTTGCACTGTATTTAAATGCCTTCCAAGATACAGTATGTACGTAAATGCACAGTTTTTGTTGTTGTTCTAGTATAGAAGAATAGTCAGTATCGGGTAGCTGTGTTCTGATATTTGTAACCTGTTAAATCACTAGATTAAATTCATATGTGAATAATCCAATAGCAGTTCTGCCTTGGAGCAATGATACACTTCAAAAGCCATGGCTTTAGAATTAAAGTCAGCAGATGGGAGATGCTACAGTCTCATTTCAAGCAAGGCTTCTCCTGCCCTATGAACCATACACTGGAATATATTATGGTTCTCCAGGCCAGCTACGAGACGTAGAGAAATGAAGGCGTCTAGACTTACCTCCATGCTCAATTACCCTCAGTATGAGATCTATATTCATGATTTAAAGGTGGCGTTGGGTTTGAAATGCCCAACCAGGAAACCAGAGAGATATCAGGAATGGTTTTAAAAGACCTGTGGATGAAATAGAAGAAGCAATAGCATTAGCATCACCTTATTAACATGTCATGTGTTGGCTACTATTCATATACAATCTGACGACGTTAACGTGTGTGTGTTATTAGAACTGATGCATGTGTAATGTAACTGTTGGGTTGAAGGGTTGACAACACACTGAAGAAAGCATACAACTTCACAGTTTAAGAAGGGTCTACACAATGATACCCTGAAAGCCGTTTCTATTCTGGTTTACTGCACTGAAGAAGTAAAGCCTTAAAAATCTATTTGCACATGAAGGTTAAGGAGGGGCCGTATCAATCCTTCCAGATGCTTGGGTTTGTAAACACCAGCTTGTTACTTTCGGCTCAGGAAGCATTTTCCCACCCAGATTATGAAGAGGTTATACCTAATCTCTGGCATGTAAGGAGAGTTCATTAGGCATATGAAAGCACAGGATGCAATTTAAACCTGTGTTTCTATATGCTATAGGCCTAAGGGAACCGCCACAGGATTATACCACTAGATTAGGCACTATAGATTAACTCTTGCTCTTTGGGGGTTAATAAAGGACTATAATTTCAACCCTTTTGAATCGTTTGGACGGTGCTGAACCTCTATTTTTTAAACAGTGGACTGTTACAGGAAGCATATTGTGACATGGTTGAGTATTATTGTGCTCAACCTGTCACTGTCTCAAACAAATCTAGGCCAACAACAAGAGAGGGGATTTCCTGTGGGAATAGCTATCAAAGATGCTACCAATTACTCTGAAGGATCCTCTGGGCTAACCTAAACCATTGTTTCATATCGACTACCTACACACAAAGAAAGCTCATTCTCCACCAATGGTCTGTTATAGAGACAACAAAATCTTTCAGCCCTAACTTGGATAATGGAGAAAATTGGAAGACGGTATAATAAGAACAATATTAAGAACATTATTCCAATTCCACATTATTCCTATTCTAACCTTATCCCATGGCAGTGAGACTGGTGTGGATTACATGCATTGGCACCAGAATTAATGCGATCCCAGTCGGAATCAGATCCTATTATTCTGAGTCAGATTAGGTGGTGTGGGGGATTAGGGCACCATGTGTCAGATGGATGTGGTCTCTGGCCTGACGGTGGGTGGCAACATGCTTCTTGTAGAGAACACGCTATGAGGCATTACCTCATACACTCGCCAGTAAACACAGTTGGAACAGGTTATAAACTCATTGACACACACCAGGGCCCAAGATAGGTTAGTGGCGATGACAAGGACTAGTACATACATTAGGGGGGTGGATAATGAATGATTTCCCCTCGTATGTGAGTACAGTAGGGGATTATACACGATCAGTTGTCCCGTTGTATGAGGTTGTACAGTGGGGGTGATATTCATTCCATTTCAATTAGCTACAAATGTAAGAGTTAAAGGATTTGTGTGTGTGTTGGGGGGGGTTGTGTATTCATGTCTCTGTCTGTCTGTCTGTCTGTCTGTCTGTGTTTGGGGGAGTGTGTGTGTCGTACGCTTGGACCTGTAAAACGAACAGCTGCTGTGTATCTGGCTTCCCACTCAAGGGTAAAGATGGCAGCACATCGCCTCTTAGAGCAAACTCACCTGCCAGTGCACAGCACATACTTACTTCAGCAGTAACCAGAGTACACCGAGACACTCCATGATACATGTGCTTACACAGGCAGATTTTAAGACCTGGCACACCTCACCTCACACATGTCAGCAGTTTCTTTCTCTCTCCCTCCCTTTCTCTCTCCATCTCTCTCTTTCTCTCTCCATCTCTCTCTCTCTCTTTCTTTCTCCATCTCTCTCTTCTTTTGCTCTCTCTCTCTTTCCCAGCTCTTTTTTTGCAGCTGATAATTATTCTAATTACTCCTTCTTTGAAGTGCAGCGGTCTGTATCAAACAGTGTGCTACTGAAATACTGCAGCATCAAACCTGGGCCACTGTAAAACCTGACCTCTGGATCCCGCAGATGGAGACAGAGCAGAAGACGAGACGGACCTTTAACTGGTACGATCACACCAACAAGTCAATTCCATTTGGGTTCGGGTCAATTTAGGTAATGATTTGAAATTCAATGACTGAATTGAAAAGGAATGTTGTTGACCGTGACTCACAACATCTAGTTCTAGGTAGTCATGGTCCTTTATAGTACAGTTGGTAGAGCATAGCACTTTAACACGCTAGTGACACCAGGGTAGTGGGTCTGGGAATTGAACCCACTACTACCCTGGTGTCACAAGCGCCATGCTCTACCAACTGAACTATTAAAGACAATATCTACAATTTAGAACTGGGCGTATACATGCATGACTGTATGAACGCATGACTGTAAGTCGCTTTGGATAAAAGTGTCTGCTAAATGCCATATATTATATTATAATATTATCAAATTGGACATTGGAGGATTACTCTAGTCTAGTGGTTTGGTGGCCTGAGGCCTTTGCACACCAAGTCTGATGCATGTTGTGCAAACTGTTGGTCTCTTGAGAATAACTGAAAGATACAGAGCATTGTCTGGCACCTTTCATGGTATTCTCATTGTTTTCCTTCAGGTTTATTTTCAGGTAAACAATGCTTACGATAGCTGGGGATAAAATAATAAATGCACTTACAGTAAGACACACAGACATCAAACCTGCTTTCATTTCAAAACAGACTCGCAGAACAGAGTTTGGATTTGGTGTGCCGGAGGAGGTCATCCAAGAAACATGAAGTTTACGTTATTTACATGATGTACACCTTCAATAGAAAATCCTACTGGGTGAACAGTACAAGGGACCTCTGGATGATATAAATTGGCCGTAGCTCTGGGTGGAGTGCATTGTAGAACAGCTGGAATACGGTTGGACAATGCAAAATAATACAAAGAACATGCAGGAATGGAATCCTTCCTTCACCTGCTGTCAGTGTGTGGATGGTACAAAAGGTAGGAAGTTACAACTCACACTGTTAAAGGACTGTGAGTGACAGACGAAGGGCAGGTCCAACTGAAATGTCAATGTCTTGAAATAAAAGGAAATTCAATTCAATTGGACCTCATTAAACCAACCAGTACGCAGCCGCCTGTATCCTTTTACTCTCTAAAATGGAGTAGAACTGCATTTGTATAAGTATAGGTTTTTCACTGGCAAGAGAGTAGTTAATCTCAGAGTCATTTACGGAAGATGGCCACTCCCCTGCACTTCAAAGACCGCTGTTACATCTCGGCTCGGCAATTCTTGAAGGGAAAAAGGGCATTTAAAGGGAAAATTAGGGTGAGAGAAGGTGTAATTTGTCAAAATGACATTTCAAAGAGTTTGAGTGGGAATAATAATGCAGTCTTGAGCGTGTTCGGCCCTGCTCTACCCTCCTTGCAGTGGAGCGCTGTGAAGGCAGGCTTCTTTAACATCCCAGCAGGAGGCTAGCTCTCCGAGTAGCTATGCTAACAAACCGAGCAGCGTAAACACTGGGCTTCAAAACGAATACTCAGTGCTGTTTACATGTTTCAGCGCTGGCCTTCTTTGAATTAGCTACTGAAATATGTTTACGGAGACCAGCTGTGTGGGCCTCTGAATCTATTTCCGTAACGAGCAAATATTAGGAGTTTCTCGGGTGCCAGTGTTGATGCAGTGCAGCACTGTCAAAGCACAGTGCAAAATCTGTGAGTCTGTGAAGTTCAAGGGATACAAAGAATGAGTCAGAGATTGATACAAGTCGCTTCTGAGACAGTGACCTCATCATAAGGAATAACTTCACAAATTAAAATCCCAATCCAACTGACACATTCTCTTTGTCCTTTGTCCAGATGAGGGGGTTTTGACTTTATGACCCAAGCCAGGGCTGAATGGATGGGTTTCTATATAGGTTGTAATTAGTAGCAGTTGATATGAGGTGAAATCACTCAAGAGGATTTCTGGGGGACACATGTAGCCCTCCAACATTAACAGCCTGAGACGTATAACCCCTTCCTCCTGCTCCCCGGCCCCGGCAGCTCTTGTGGTTAAGGGCTTTCTTCCTGCCAAAGGAGGTTGGCTGTTGTTGTTGGAATCACTACGACCACTTAAAGGGGCACTCTCAATCAACAGTGACTGCATTTCCTTAAACGGACTCGGCAGGGACAGTGAGGGAATACAAAATGAGAAGTAATACGTATTCTTAAACGCCCGGCGCACCTCCCGGCCTCCGAAACAAATCTACAAGACCCAATCACAACCCATTTCAACCCTGACAAATACAAAATTGATTTTCCATAAGTGTTTGATTCTGATAGGGGAAGTCAATTCTCTACCACATATGCCTCTGTCTTATCCATTCGCCTCTCTTATCTTCCATTCTGAGGCTGAGCGGGTTTTCCTGGCCACATGGGTGGACTGTAATGTTTTATCCTTGATGGATGATCATACCTTTCAGACGGGGAGCCAGTCAGCGGGCTCTCGTCGACACAATGAGACGAGTCAGAGAACAGCAGAGCAGAGTTGTCCAGACTGACAATGAAATGGAGGTTGCCATATTGCAATAATCAAGCAGAGAGAGAGACACACACAGAGACACCGAGAGTATGATAGAGAGAGAGAGAGAGAGAGAGAGAGAGAGAGAGAGAGCAAGAGAGAGAGAGAGAGAGAGAGAGAGAGAGAGAGAGAGAGAGAGAGAGAGAGAGAGAGAGAGGGGGAGAGAGGGGGAGAGAGGGGGAGAGAGAGAGATAGAGAGAGAGAGGGGGGGGGGAGAGAGAGAGAGTGGGAGAGAGAGAGAGAGAGAGAGAGAGAGAGAGAGAGAGAGAGAGAGAGAGAGAGAGAGAGAGAGAGAGAGAGAGAGAGAGAGAGAGAGAGAGAAATAAAAACACAGAGAGCTCCAACAGAGAAGCAAAATACCTCAATCTGCCCTGGTGGAACAGACTGGAACAATTACTATGGGGGGAATATTCATTCTTCCTAACCTGCTGCATCTGTCTGGTAGTGCATGGACAGCTTGCCCAGAGCTACAGAGTCAGGGATAGTGACAGGGTTAGGGAGGAACCATTGATCTACAGAGTCAGTGATAGTGACAGGGTTAGGGGTGAACCATTGATCTACAGAGTCAGTGATAGTGACAGGGTTAGGGGTGAACCATTGATCTACAGAGTCAGGGATAGTGACAGGGTTAGGGATAAACCATTGAGCTACAGGATAGGGTTAGGGATAGTGTTAGGGATAAACCATTGAGCTACAGGATAGGGTTAGGGATAGTGTTAGGGAGGAACCATTGAGCTACAGGATAGGGTTAGGGATAGTGTTAGGGAGGAACCATTCATATGACTGAACCACCCAGAGGTAGATTGTCCATAGCCTCAGTGAGAATAACAACCATTTACTCCAACGCTGTGTCAAAACCCTTGGAATTAGCCAATGGATCAGTTTAGGAGAACTACAAACCAAACCATCCCATATCACACAGAGGTGGAACAACTCAGCTCTTTAGCCCCCACGCAGAAGTGGATCATTTAGGCTAAACAGCTCAAACTACTTGCTTTATTCCCAGCCCCATTCAACATGCTATGGCTGGAGTAACATGTCTGGCAGAGAAATTAAGCATTACTCCCCTGTCGTCCATTACAATACATTACTGCTGGCGTGCCGTCTCTTTCTCAAACCGTTATTTATTCCTGCCCTGTAATTAGGTCCGCCTGCATAATAAGCCGATTTGTTTACCCTGACGTTATGTCTTATTATGTCTCAGAATGACTCTGCATGCAGGCAGAGAGTGGCCCTGAGAGGTTGTTTTCAGCTTCCGCCGTGATAGGTATTTCCCACTTTGTTCTCTTTAAGGAAATAAGGTTCCCACTACCTGATCCGTCAAGCCTTTGCACGTCACGGTCATGCTCATTTGCATGTACAGTACCTGTGATATTTTAATGTGCTGCCTGATAACGCGAGGGCTTCCAGAACACCTGAGTGTTGAGTGTACGTTATTTTTTAAGTACCCACAAGTTTGCACCTAAACTGCCAATAACTGGGGACATGGGCTGTGAGGTGAGATGGAAGGTGTGTATGGTGAGACTTTGGAATAGACTGTTGGATATGCCAATTGCCAGAATAGCCAGCAAAGTTTTCAATGGGTTCTCTCCTTAGGGGGAGCCTGGGCAACCGAAATGCCTGACTTTTTCCAACAGTCTGACTGGGAACAGCTGTAACCAAATTAAGGGAGACATGGATGCAATTAACAAACAACTGAAGGTGCAATATGAAAATAAATGGGTGGAGGAGATTAATCGTAAACCCAAATTGAGAACCTTTTGTTTGATTAAGGGTGAATTTGTGTGTGACAGATATATTATGTATAACCTACCTAAAAGCTAGAGATCGCTGTGTGCACATGTAAGATCAGGGATAATGACTATCGCCCCGTAGCACTCACTTCTGTCATCATGAAGTGCTTTGAGAGACTAGTCAAGGATCATATCACCTCTACCTTACCTGCCACCCTAGACCCACTTCAATTTGCTTACCGCCCCAATAGATCCACAGAAGATGCCATCGCCATCACACTGCACACTTCCCTATCCTATTTGGACAAGAGGAATACCTATGTAAGAATGCTGTTCATTGACTATAGCTCAGCATTTAACACCATAGTATCTCCAAGCTCATCATTAAGCTTGAGGCCCTGGGGTCTGAACCCCGCCCTGTGCAACTGGGTCCTGGACTTCCTGACAGGCCGCCCCCAGGGGGTGAAGGTAGGAAACAACACCTCCACTTCGCTGATCCTCAACACTGGGGCACCACAAGGTGCGTGCTCAGACCCCTCCTGTACTCCCTGTTCACCCATGACTGCGTGGCCAAGCACGCCTCCAACTCAATCATCAAGTTTGCAGACGACACAACAGCAGTAGGCTTAATTACCAACAATGACGAGTCAGCCTACAGGGAGGAGGTGAGGGCCCTGGGAGAGTGGTGCCAGGAAAATAACCTCTTACTCAACGTCAACAAAACAAAGGAGATGATCGTGGACTTCAGGAAACAGCAGAGGGAGCACGCCCCTATCCACATTGACGGGACCGCAGTGGAGAAGGTGGAAAGCTTCAAGTTCCTCGGTGTACACATCACTGACAAACTGAAATGGTCCACCCACACAGATGGTGTGGTGAAGAAGGCACAACAGTGCCTCTTCAACCTCAGGAGGCTGAAGAAATTTAGCTTGGCACCTAAAACCCTCACAAACTTTTACAGATGCACAATTGAGAGCATCCTGTCGGGCTGTATCACCGCCTGGTACGGCAACTGCACCGCCCGCAACCGCAGGGCTCTCCAGAGGGTGGTGCGGTCTGCCCAACGCATCACCGGGGGCAAACTACCAGCCCTCCAGGACACCTACAGCACCCGATGTCACAGGAAGGCCAAAAAGATAAATCAAGGACAACAACCACCCGAGCCACTGCCTGTTCACCCCGCTATCATCCAGAAGGCGAGGTCAGTACAGGTGCATCAAAGCTGGGACTGAGAGACTGAAAAACAGCTTCTATCTCAAGGCCATCAGACTGTTAAATAGCCTTCACTAGCACATTAGCACATTAGAAATCACTGGCCACTTTAATAATGTTTACATATCTTGCATTGCTCATCTCATATGTATATACTGTATTCTATACTATTCAGCTGTATGTTAGTCTATGCAGCTCTGACATTGCTCGTCCATATATTTATTTATATATTCTTAATTCCATTGCTTTACTTAGATTTGTGTGTATTGGGTTTATGTTGTGAAATTGTTAGATATTACTTGTTAGATATTACTGCACTGTCGGAGCTAGAAACACAAGCATTTCGCTACACCCGCAATAACATCTGCTAAACACGTGTATGTGACCAATCAAATTTGATTTGATATTGCCTCTGCGTATTGAAACAGGTCGGTAAAATGGTGAAATGGAAGAGGAAATACTATGTAACTATTGTGACATTGAAGAAATAGAGAAATTAATTAATTTTATCCTCTATTGCCGTTTCTACCATGATATACGCTTGTCCTTAGTCCAGAAAGCCCACCAGATATACCTTGCCATTATGTGGCTGAGCCATGAGGAGAAAGCCCACCAGATATACCTTGCCATTATGTGGCTGAGCCATGAGGAGAAAGCCCACCAGATGTGGCTGAACCATGAGGAGAAAGCCCACCAGACATACACTGGCATTATGTGGCTGAGGAATGAGGAGAAACTGAAATGTTTTTTTGTCCATTGTGTATTTCCGTTTGTGGAATATTTAGATAATGCCTGGAATAGAAGAAAAAGGGAGACCTATAATTAAATTGTAAAAATATTTTGCTCCTATACAGCAAATGGTCCGTATGTATATAGATTGTGTGTAGGCCTGTCTCACACTTGGATCTTCTCTTGGTGCCAGACTGGGTCCAAACGCCTTCGGTTTCATCTGTATTTATTTATCTGTATTTATAATATTTATTTGATTATTTTTACTGCTCTAGGGTTATAATTATTGCTTGGATAACCTTATTTACTATTATGTATCGATTTATTTTGCACTCTTAATGCGGTGTGCACTGCACAGAACACCGGAAGAGAAATGTCAGGGGGTCATTTGCAGGTCAAAGGACTACTGTGGTTGGGACTATAGAATCCTCTATGTTCATAAATATCTGTGGGGATTAATATCTGTTAAAAGTACAAGACGACATCATCATCACGATCATCAACAGAGTATCAGACATCAACCAACAGAATTCAAATTCGCCCAGACTGCCATTGCTCTTGACAATTTGCACCCTCCCTTGAAATGATCCATGGTGTCAATGGGTGAAATGCAGATGGTTCCTCACATAAAATGCAGTGTGAGTAAAAGTGTGAATGAAGTATGACCTTATGGTTGTGTTCTACCAGCCTATGATTGTAATGTTAGCATCAGTAAAGAGCATCTAAGGATCAGCATCAGCATCTATGTAGTTATACTCCCTATGGTTGCACTGGGTGACTTATTGTGATGACACGGAGACAGAGGTCAACAGATCTGCAGATATACAGTGGGGGAAAAAAGTATTTAGTCAGCCACCAATTGTGCAAGTTCTCCCACATAAAAAGATGAGAGAGGCCTGTAATTTTCATCATAGGTACACGTCAACAATGACAGACAAAATGAGAAAAAAAAATCCAGAAAATCACATTGTAGTATTTTTATGAATTTATTTGCAAATTATGGTGGAAAATAAGTATTTGGTCAATAACAAAAGTTTCTCAATACTTTGTTATATACCCTTTGTTGGCAATGACACAGGTCAAACGTTTTCTGTAAGTCTTCACAAGGTTTTCACACACTGTTGCTGGTATTTTGGCCCATTCCTCCATGCAGATCTCCTCTAGAGCAGTGATGTTTTGGGGCTGTCGCTGGGCAACACAGACTTTCAACTCCCTCCAAATATTTTCTATGGGGTTGAGATCTGGAGACTGGCTAGGCCACTCCAGGACCTTGAAATGCTTCTTACGAAGCCACTCCTTCGTTGCCCGGGCGGTGTGTTTGGGATCATTGTCATGCTGAAAGACCCAGCCACGTTTCATCTTCAATGCCCTTGCTGATGGAAGGAGGTTTTCACTCAAAATCTCACGATACATGGCCCCATTCATTCTTTCCTTTACACGGATCAGTCGTCCTGGTCCCTTTGCAGAAAAACTAGTGTGTTACTGATGGTAGGCTTTGTTACTTTGGTCCCAGCTCTCTGCAGGTCATTCACTAGGTCCCCCCGTGTGGTTCTGGGATTTTTGCTCACCGTTCTTGTGATCATTTTGACCCCACGGGGTGAGATCTTGCGTGGAGCCCCAGATCGAGGGAGATTATCAGTGGTCTTGTATGTCTTCCATTTCCTAATAATTGCTCCCACAGTTGATTTCTTCAAACCAAGCTGCTTACCTATTGCAGATTCAGTCTTCCCAGCCTGGTGCAGGTCTACAATTGTGTTTCTGGTGTCCTTTGACAGCTCTTTGGTCTTGGCCATAGTGGAGTTTGGAGTGTGACTGTTTGAGGATGTGGACAGGTGTCTTTTATACTGATAACAAGTTCAAACAGGTGCCATTAATACAGGTAACGAGTGGAGGACAGAGGAGCCTCTTAAAGAAGAAGTTACAGGTCTGTGAGAGCCAGAAATCTTGCTTGTTTGTAGGTGACCAAATACTTATTTTCCACCATAATTTGCAAATAAATTCATAAAAAATCCTACAATGTGATTTTCTGGATTTTTTCTCCTCAATTTGTCTGTCATAGTTGACGTGTACCTATGATGAAAATTACAGGCCTCTCTCATCTTTTTAAGTGGGAGAACTTGCACAATTGGTGGCTGACTAAATACTTTTTTTCCCCACTGTAGGCATTATGGATCAATTCAAGTCTGTGACAAGCCTCCTCCCACCATATGTAATTGCAATGTACAGATGTAGGATCTTAATTTGTTGCTGAGAATTTTCCTGCACTACAGGAAATGCAAACTTGCAATGTATTTGAGGTTTAACAAGACTTCTAAAGTTTGTAATTTCCATTTAAAATGTCAGTCTTGATTTGCCCTAATGAAAAATGGATCAACCCCTACAAAAAATGTAAATTCGTTATAATCCACATAATAATTCACATTTCCTGTTGCTGCATGATTATTTTCTGCTGTCGCAAACTGGCTCAAATTAAGATCCTACATCTGTAAATCACTGGAGTCTAATCAATGGAGTCTAGTGTTCATCCACTCCAGCTTCATTCCTATGCTTAATAATGTTAGATCTCAATGACCACTGCCTTATGGTCTTTATACACTAGGAGTAGATAGCCATTCAATTGATGCTCACCAGCAGAAGCATCTGGCATGTCTGTGTGAGGTTGTGCCTGCAAAAAGGAGATGCGGTCACTAGGCCTGTCCATTGTTTTACCACTGGCAGTGTGTAGGCTACAGACCATGAGACACACTTTTAAATACAGAGGAAAGCAGTAATGAGCGTTATTCCACTGTCTGCTGAAGTAAGAGCTTTGTCTTTACACTTGGTAGAGACTAGAATCCAAATGCAGATGAACCAACTGTCTCTGGCACTGACAGCCCCTGCTTGAGATCACACATCCCAGAATGCCGCTGATCGCAGCTTGTCTCGACATGTCTCCTTGTGAACAAAGTAGCGCCTCCAAATCTGCTCCTGCTAACACCTCCGTTGCCGGGTCATTACGACTACCGAGCCGAACGCCACCGACGCCCAATCAGAAGGCAGAGCTCAGTGAGCTCATTGCCACAGGCCCCACCAACCGAGCATCATGGGAGGCATTCTTCAATGACTGACATTGAGAGTGCTAACCACTGTGAATATCAATTGTGGGGAGGAACATGGC
The DNA here is from genome assembly GCF_964263955.1 of Coregonus lavaretus. Taxonomy (NCBI): domain Eukaryota; kingdom Metazoa; phylum Chordata; class Actinopteri; order Salmoniformes; family Salmonidae; genus Coregonus; species Coregonus lavaretus. The sequence continues at coordinate 88,720 of NW_028160024.1, forward strand.
ACCAACGCGCTGCACATCATTATCACATGGCCTGTGAATGAATGGGGTTTGGTGTGTAACACTACACTGCACTTGAATCCGTGTGTGATTATGCAAATACAACACATTTACAGCACCAGCTGCATAGATCAGGGTTTTTTTGTTGGGTGGTGCGACTCAATCGCCTGTGAGACTGACAGTTGTCAGCTTTGGTGGTGCAGAGATAAAGGCGTTAGGTCCACACACTGTTAGCATACCCTAGCTGCTGTAAGTAACATACAACGACTGACTTTATTTTCGAATAAATGCTTTGCCGTCTGCTTATTTAACTGTATGGAAGAGAAGTAGGCTATTGTCACACCCTGGCTATGGGACTCTAGTTGTTGAGCCAGGGTGTGTTTGTTCTATGTGGTGTGTTTCTATGTTGGGGGTTCTAGTTCGTCTATTTCTATGTTTTGCCTGAGTGACTCCCAATCAGAGGCAACGAGTGTCAGCTGTTGGCTGGTTGTCTCTGATTGGGAGCCATATTTAAACTGTCTGTTTTCCCTTTGTGTTTGTGGGTTTTTGTTCCGTGTCGGTCTTTGTTACCGTTGGACGTTACGAGTCGTTTATTGTTTTGTTCGTGCTTTAATTAAATAAAGTCTAAACATGTTCGTTCAACACGCTGCGCATTGGTCTACTTCTCTCCCTGACGATCGTGACAGCTATGCAGGTATGAATGTATACATGCATGTATACATGTTCAGTATTAGGTATGTAGTGGAGCATAAACATAGTTTATGCATCTTTTTATTCAGGGAGGAAGTGGTACTCGCTAGGAAAAAAGCAGCGTCATGACCCGGATCTGCAGTTGCACTCAGCTGAACTCTGGGGTCTCTGTGGAGTGAGTTTGGGGGGTGAATGTAGCACATTGGGATGTGAACTCACTACTCAGCCTGAATGCACTCAGCTGAACTCTGGGGTCTCTGTGGAGTGAGTTTGGGGGGTGAATGTAGCACATTGGGACGTGAACTCACTACTCAGCCTGAAGTGTCCCGACTTGCGCTGCCGAATAGCGTGACGAGTAAGACGTTTCAGGAGGGCGTCACGTTTGTTTTGCAAGGCAGAGGTTGTGGGTTTGACCCTTTGTATGAGCCAAATCAGGAGGAAGCGGTACTTCAAATCAAATTGTATTTGTCAAATGCTTCGTAAACAACAGGTGTAGACTAACAGTGAAATGCTTACGGGCCCTTCCCAACAACGCAGAGAGAAAGAAAATAGAGAAATAATAGAAAAGTAAAACACATAATAATAAAAGTTATAATAAATACACAATGAGCAACGATAACTTGGCTATACTGTATACACAGGGTACATATAACTAGGAATAAAGTGACAGATAAACAGTAGCAGCAGCGAATGGGATGAGTCAAAAAAGTTAGTGCAAAAAGGGTCAATGCAGATAGTCAGGGTAGCTATTTGGTTAACTATTTAACTAACAATTTAGCAGTCTTATGGCTTGGGGGTAGAAGCTGTTCAGGGTCCTGTTGGTGCTGTGCGGTAGCAGAGAGAACAGTCTTTGACTTGGGTCGCTGGAGTCTTTGACAATTTTTATGGCCTGACACCGCCGGGTATAGAGGTCCTGGATGGCAGGGAGCTCGGCCCCAGTGATGTACTGGGCCATACGCTCTACCCTCTGTAGCGCCTTGCGTTCGAATGCCGAGCAGTTGCCATACCAAGCGGTGATGCAGCCAGTCAAGATGCTCTCAATGTTGCGGCTGTATAACTTTTTCAGGATCTGAGGGCACATGCCAAATCTTTTCAGTCTCCTGAGGGGGAAGAGGTGTTGTCGTCACAACTGTGTTGGTGTGTGTGGACCATGATAGATCCTTAATTACATTTACATTTTAGTCATTTAGCAGACGCTCTTATCCAGAGCGACTTACAGGAGCAATTAGGGTTAAGTGCCTTGCTTAAGGGCACATCGACAGATTATTCACCTAGGAGGCTCGGGGATTAGAACCAGCGACCTTTCGGTTACTGGCACAACGCTCTTACCCACTACGCTACCTGCCGCCTTAATGATGTAGACACGGAGGAATTTAAAGCTCTCGACCCGCTCCACTACCACCCTCTGTTTCCTGTAGTCCACGATCAACTCCTTTGTCTTGCTCACGTTGAGGGAGAGGTTGTTGTCTCTGACCTCCTCCCTATAGGCTGTCTCATCGACGTTGTCGGTGATCAGGCCTACCACTGTCGTGTCGTTGGCAAAGTTGATGATGGTGTTGGAGTCGTGCACGGCCATGCAGTCGTGGGTGAACAGGGAGTACAGGAGGGGATTAAGCACTCACCCCTGTGGGGCCCCGTGTTGAGGGTCAGCATGGCGGAACTGTTGTTGCCTACCCTCACCACCTGGGGGCGACTTGTCAGGAAGTCCAGGATCCAGGTGCAGAGGAAGGTGTTCAGTCCCAGGGTCCTGAGCTTAGTGATGAGCTTGGAGAGCACTATGGTGTTGAACACTGAGCTGTAGTCAATGAACAGCATTCTCACATAGCTGTTCCTCTTGTCCAGGTGGGAAAGGGCAGTGTGGAGTGCAATAGAGATTGTGTCATCTGTGTCTCTGTTGGGGCAGTATGTGTATTGGAGTGGGTCCAGCGTGTCTGGGATGATGGTGTTGATGTGAGCCATGACCAGCCTTTCAAAGCATTTCATGGCTACAGATGTGAGTGCTATGGGTCGATAGTCATTTAGACAGGTTACCTTGGCGTTCTTGGGCACAGGGACTATGGTGGTCTGCTTGAATCATGTAGGAATTACAGACTGGGTCAGGAAGAGGTTGAAAATGTCAGTGAAGACACTTGCTAGCTGGTCAGCGCATGCTCTGAGTACTCGTCCTGTAATCCGTCTGGCCCTGTGATCTTGTCAATGTTAACCTGTTAAAGGTCTTACTCACATCGGCCACGGAGAGCGTGATCACACAGTTGTCCGGAACAGCTGGTGCTCTCATGCATGGTTCAGTGTTGCTTGCCTCAAAGTGAGCATAAAAGAGCTTGAGTATAGAAGGCATTTAGCTCGTCTGGTAGTCTCGCATCATTGTGCATCTCGCTGCTGGGTTTCCCTTTGTAATCCGTGATAGTTTGCAAGCCCTGCTACAGCCAACAAGCATCAGAGCCAGTGTAGTAGGATTCAATCTTAGTCCTGCATTAACGCTTTGCCTGTTTGATGGTTCTTCAGGGGTGTTGCGGGATTTCTTATAAGCATCCGGATTAGTGTCCCACTCCTTGAAAGCGACAGCTCTAGCCTTTAGCTCAGTGTGGATGTTGTTGCCTGTAATCCATGGCTTCTGGTTGTAATATGTACGTACGGTCACTGTGGAGACGACGTTGTCGATGCACTTATTAATGAAGCCACTAAGCAAGCAGCGTGAGGTCTGTTACATTAGCATGAGCGTTTACGTAACTCAACACCCTTCATCGCCATCTCTCTTGCTTTTACCACTAAACCCTTGGTAAGGGCAGTATAGTTCACCCTTGGTAAGAACAATATAGTTCACCCTTGGTAAGAACAGCATAGTTCACCCTTGGTAAGAACAGCATAGTTCACCCTTGGTGAGAACAGTATAGTTCACCCTTGGTAAGGACAGTATGGTACTGCTCAACTCAACAACACTCTTCAGTAGAACACCTCAATTGTTAGCTCATTCAGTAAAGTGAAACATTGCTGGTAAGATTGGGAAGCCATTACTGTCACTGTTTGCATCAGAAAGGAAATCATCGCAGACAGCTTTAAATGCCCGGGCCCTCACTTGTTTCCATCCTTACAATCCAAATCCATATCTTATAGGCCAACGCTCTCAATCGTCTGTTGGTCTGTTGGGGTTTGGTTTCATATTTTCTGCGGCTCTATGAGTCCTTTAGCCTTTTTTGAGTCCCCGCCAATTAAGACATTCATAAATAAAGAAGATTTACTGTACATTCGGGCGCTGAATGCAAGAGTCAGATGATGCCGAGACAGTTTCCTTATGAATTGCAGTCTTTAAAGTAATACTATTTCCTCTGTTATACATTAGTGTGGCTCTGATCGTGACAAAATACCTCCCCATGACTGGAATATCACACCACCACTAGAAAAGAGAAGCTGTGTTATGAAAACATTATGCATATTTCACATTCATTATTACTAATTCATACCCGTCATATTTTCAATTATTAAAGTCCCACAGAGAGTTCCAAGCATGAGTCACTATAAAAGAGACGATCGAAGTTCAGTTTAGATTTTAATGGGAACCACAAAGAGAATATTTCAAAGTGCTACGACAGTTTTTTAAAGAAAGTGGGGCCTGTTCCAAAATGTATGATGGTGTTGAATGTATCAATATTGTGATATCACATCGACTACCATTATAGATCAGTACCTTGAAAGCTTGAGAAACCCGGACAACATGAAAAGACAACAAGTAGAGAAAGACCCTCTCCAAAAAACACATTTCTAATTCACACATGAGTATTAATACACACTTTTTCATGTGTGAATTAGGACAAATATAAGCACCCACCAAAGTATTATTATTATGATTATTATATTACAAGAACCATACAATATATATGTTATTGGGATCCACCCATATACAGTATGTCACTGCAAAGATTAACACAATATTGCATCATTCATTGCCATGTATAATCCATTCAAACACATGCTCAGTCTCCCTATTTCTCTGTTGAATAATATGGCGATATGTTGTCTATTACTAAGCCAAGCTAAGTAAGGTGTTATTGAAGCAGAATAACGGATGTGGATGGTCAGAATCTGGGCTGACATATGGGGACCCACTGGTGAAGGCTCCCCGGCCCTACAGAACAGGTGGAACAGCCTTTTGCAGAGGGGGAGACTTAAATAATCAGATAAGCCCCCACTGGCTGCATCTCACTGTGTGCCCAAAGCCGTGTCAGGGAGATGCCGCGTGGCATGCCAAGGCATACAGCTACGCTACCGACAACTGTGCCAGAGAAGGGGGGTGGGGGGGGATGGAGCCCTCGGAGACGCAATGGTGTGTGTCTGTCCTTTCAGTCGACACAATTGTTCGAGGGACCATCAGTAGAAACCGCATGAATACACACAACACAGCCTGAAACATAGGAATAAAGCCCTCATGTGGAACATGGTCCTCACACGGAAGGCAGAAAATACACAGGACACAAGTTCCTATACAGTATAATACACTTAGACTAAAAATGGTCCCCGGAAACACTGAAAATGACAGACAATAGTCCTGTGTAACTACAATGGAAGAATTATAATGACCCTGTATCAACTAAGAGGCCATTGTGTTTTTCAAGAAAATGCAATAGGCTAATATTGAGAGAGAGGTTAGTTGACTTATGTAGTATACTATATAACCGCATGTGCTTACTAACTTATCATAATGTAATTGCATGTAGTTACTAAAAGGCAGCCTAGTCTTCATACTGAATGGTCTTCTCATTATTCAATGCACTATGCTACAAGATATATGGGAAAAATAGAGCCTTTAGTTACTGTCATCATATATCAATTATCATATCCATATATATCTATACCCATAAATCCTTATATCAAATATCCATACATCACTCACAAGCCATTTCACCCACAGGTGACTGCCCTCATCAACATATTACAGTCAGTGTGTTATAATACCCTGTGTAAGCCCATACACACCATGAGGAGATGAAGACACACAGCAGCCTGCTTCTACCACCCAGCACTTAGGATTGACATTTCAGCTGCCATCAATCAAAACCCTCAGCCATTTGCTAATCAAAAATGTGTTGCCCATGCAGACCTCAATCACTTATCCAATAGGATGGCAAATTACACTATTTAAGGAGGATTTATGCTCAACGACTCAATCATACGCTAATTAACATGCCAGTCATTTGGTGCACTCGAAGGGTCTCTGGTAACAAAGATAAGGATATTTATATTACTTATTTTTCTGGCAGCAGGGAAGAAATGTATGTCATTGGCTATAATGTTTGTATGTATAATTCAAATATTATTGTAGGTAATTCAACAAGCACAGAAAGTTAACCAACGTTTTCACTTTCAATGTCAGTATTCAGTTCCTTTAGTGACAGCATATGTAGGATCTTAATTTGAGCCAGTTGCTACAGCAGGGAAAAAATCCTGCAGCAACAGGAAATGTGAATTAATGGACATTTGTTTTAGGGTTTGATACATTTTTCGTGAGAGAAAATCAAGTCTGAAATTTCAAAGTGGAAATTACAAACTTCAGAAGCCTTTTTAAACCTCAAACACACTGCACGTTTTAAATATCCTGCATTGCAGGAAAGTTATCCTGCATTGCAGGAAAGTTATCCTGCATTGCAGGAAAGTTATCCTGCAACAGGGTGATCAAATTAAGATCCTACATCTGTATTCCGTTTTACAATATAGTAGTTTCAAACACATTTGTACCAAGGACACCAGCACAATGGTTAGTAACCTAAGGAAAAGAGCAGATGAACATCATGTTGAGATTACGTTGACGATGAAGGACGAAACAGCAGAACTGAGAAAATAGACATTTCTCCGTTCTTTTTATAACCACCCACGTCTTTGTATTATTCCATCTTTTAAACCTTTTACTGCAGTGGGCTAAATCAGGGTCACACAGAGTGCTTCTTGGTAGTCTTAAACAAATCTGCTTTGAAACAAAAGTATACACCTCACAAACATGGTTATGGGCTTAATAAAAAGAAGACACATGTACCATGTCAGATATAGAGTTGAAATGTATTACATTTTGAGTTTGCATCCCAATGTTACACTTTATATACATCACAGAAGACTGAAATATAACAAAACCGTTTGTCATAGAAACACTGGATTTTCAGCAGCTTTTTTAAAATAATGTTTATTAATTAGGAAATTAGGAAAAAATATTCCACTCATGAGGCCACTAGGTCATTTGACATAATGAAATCCTCTGAAATTAGTCCATCTTGTACTTGTATTTTCTTTGGTCAGATTTATTGGGTCCAGGAGGCCCTTGTGTTCCTCCTGTGTGAGAGTAGAGACAAGCCATTAAAAGAGAAGGCCTGCTTGGATTCACAGACCCAGTTATCCTGAGTGATTGCAGGGAACAGCCCTGGATAAATCACCATAATGGGTTATTCATCACCTCACAGCTCTGTGGCCCACAGCAACACACACACACACACACACACACACACACACACACACACACACACACACACACACACACACACGTGAATGAACGTTAGCATACAGTACAAACACACATGCTTGCATATGTATGTACACACATAAACCAACATAATAGCAGAGAGACAGACATGCATGCTTACATGGACACGCACACACATACAGAGACATAAATATACATGCCTGTGTGAGCACAGATTACCTCAAGGATACACAGGCGTGCATGTACACATCCACCTTTACCCTACCAACGCTAACAAAAAGGAAGAAGCTACTTTCAGATACAAAACATCTGAAAAACTATAAATGCACTGACATTTCTGACAGTGAAATAAGTGATTTTCTTACTAAACTCATTTAGAACTAAGGGCACCTAGTTACAATGTTCCAAAGCTATTGGTGTAGCTGAAATGATCGTGATTAATTATCGTAATCAACTTAAATGATCGTAATTATCTAATTGATCCAATTATTCAGATGATGGAGAAGGAGCTCTTCGGGATAAAAGGTTGTTGTGTTCAGAATTGGCCGGCTCGAGCGTCACTGGTCTGCCAAAACAACAGGAAATGGCTCCAACCAACAAAGCCAACATGGCTAACAACGTAACGCAGTAACAGACTGATATACAGGCTACTTACTGTTAAGGGCTTCACTCCCATTGTATGGTTTAATGAAGTTTGATTACCTAGAAGAGCATAGAAAACATAAAAGTGAGAGCTTGGGACTATAAGGTTCAATCTGCAAAAAAAGATGATTCTGAGATAACTGTCTTTAATGTGGTTTAATTGGTTTGAACGGTGTCAGCTATTTTTATATTGTATTCTTTTGAACTTAACAACATGAAATGGGTAATTTAGAGTACTAAATAGGTAGAGAACACTGACCATAACAAGGCTATGTCAATAACTACATTTAGACTAAAATGAAGATGGAACCTTAATGTCTTAAGCTCTCGAAAGGACAATTACACTATAATCTGCCTTTACTGTAAAGTGAATGCATAAAGAAAATGTCAGTCGGTTCTTCAGATTTCTATTGAACAGTCTCCAAACCACGAACGACAGCCACATTGCCAGAACCATGCCTGGATGGCTGGTGGGTTTCTCAGGCTGACAACCCTTCATCACTGGAGAGATGCCAGTGCACTTCAGAGAATGGTGCATCTGTGAGTTAGACCATAGAAATAGAATGACTCACTCAATATGGCCGCCAGTCTACCCATCACAGAATGTGGATTTCAAAGGGGATGTCCAGTCTGTAGATTATTTTTTTATTTAGGGGTATACTACAAAGCAGGCTCAATGAGTTTGATAAACAAACTGAAATAACTACTGATTTTCTGATTCATTAGAAAAGCTAAACTAAGATATGTACTTTTGGTTGTTGGGTCAATCAGACCATGCCGTTTCAAGCTTATCTTTAACAATAAAAAAACAAAAACATATTTCAGAAGTCACTGATCTTGCTTTGTAGTATACCCCTCTAGGTAGCTTAGACTGAGCTGGCTGTGTAGCTAGCTGTTCATCTTGCGGACAGAACAGAACTGTGTGCTCCCCCAGATAGGGAGATGTACTGCAACCCACTAGAGAAAGCCATGATGGATTGGGCTGAGCGAAACCAGTGTAATACCCTGTCAGCGTGTGACTGAAGATAGTACACAACAGCCCAACTAGTGGCTGGTCGGCGTGTGTTTTTGATGTGTACAAGGAGTGACTTAAGTACTGATTCAATACTGTGAACGATCATATGAATTATACACTGTGAGACTTTACCTTGACCATGGGAGTAAATATTATGTGGGAGAGTCAACAGTCAAAAGAAAGAGTGAAATGCTGCTCTTTCTTGTTTCTAACCAATTTTCAATGTTACAATCTAATGAAGCTCTCTTTGAAACAGCACAGTCCATCTTGATAATTCATCTGATATTATTTTCTCTAGGGAAAAGGAATCTTAGGAGTTTCAAAAACACTTTGAGCAAAGACAAGACCATTACTGTATCTAATGCAATAACTTTTCAAGGTGACCTATTTTTGAAAACCATTATTCTGTCCGGCATTTCATAGTCCCTATATGCTACTTAATGTGGTAGTAGGACTATCTATGAGAGTGAAAGAAAAGAGAGACGTAAAAGTCACCCTTCAACAGTCATTGTACTCTTCAAGGTGCTCTATGGAGTAAGCAGTTGCCATAGAAATAGATGTTGATTCACTGGAACTAAAGTGGGTTTTACACCGTTGACTTTCGCAAGTAAGCATTCATTCGAAACCATTCAAAACCTGACATTGACTGACACACAGTTACAGGGGTATTGGAGCTGTTGGAGCAAGCACAGTACGATTGGCTAAGCTCAACAGCTGAGGTCTGGACTAGTCATAAACAATCATAGGCATAAACAGAACAATACAAACAGAACAACACATAAACAAAACAACACATAACAGAACAACATAAACATAACAACATATAAACAAAACAACACATAAACAGAACAACACAAACAATACAACACATAACAGAACAACACATAAACAGAACAACACAAACAATACAACCCATAACAGAACTACACATAAACAGAACAACACAAACAATACAACACATAACAGAACAACACATAAACAGAACAACACAAACAATACAACACATAACAGAACAACACAAACATAACACAAACAGAACAACACATAAACAGAACAACACAAACAGAACAACACAAACAATACAACACAAACAGAACAACACAAACAGAACACATAATAGAACAACACATAACAGAACAACATACACAGAACAACACATTAACAAAACAACACATAACAAAACATAAACAGAACAACACAGTACAACACAAACAGAACAACACGTACACAGAACAACACTTACACATACACAGAACAACACATACACATAACAAAACATATACAGAACAACACAAACGGAGCAACACATAAACAGAACACATAAACAGAACAACACATAAACCAAACAACACAGAACAACACATACACAGAACACATAAACAGAACAACACAAACAGAACAACACAAACAGAACAACACAAACAGAACAACACGTAACAGAACACATAAACAGAACACATAACAACACAAACAGAACAACACTTAAACAGAACAACAAATAAACAGAACAACACAAACAGAACACAAACAGAACAGCACAAACAGAACAACACATAATCAGAACAACACAAACAGAAACAACACAAACAGAAACTCATAAACAGAACAGCACATAAACATAAACAGAACACAAACAAAACAACACAAACAGAACAACAAACACATAAACAGAATAACACATAAACATAAACAGAACACATAAACAAACAGAACAACACATAAACATAAACAGAATAACACAAACAAAACAACAAACAGAACAACACATAAACAGAACATCACCTAAACAGAACAACACATAAACATAAACAGAATAACATAAACAAAACAACACATAAACATAAACAGAACAACTCAAACAGAACAACACAAACATAAACAGAACACATAAACAAAACAACACAAACAGAACAACACATAAACATAAACAGAATAACACATAAACAAAACAATACATAAACAGAAAAACACAAACAGAGTTAAACATAAACAGAATAACACATAAACAAAACAACACAAACAGAACAACACATAAACATAAACAGAATAACACAAACAAAACAATACATAAACAGAACAACAAACATAAACAGAACACATAAACAAAACAACACAAACAGAACAACACATAAACATAAACAGAATAACACAAACAAAACAATACATAAACAGAACAACACAAACAGAACAACATATACACAGAACCCATAAACATAAACAGAATAACACATAAACAAAACAACACAAACAGAACAACACATAAACATAAACAGAATAACACATAAACAAAACAACACATTTTACATGTATAAGTCATTTAGCAGACACTCTTATCCAGAGTGACTTACAAATTGGTGCATTCAACTTAGTATAGCCAGTGGGACAACCACCTCTTTTTTTTTTTATGGTGGGGGGGGGGTATTCCTTAAAGAGGTAGGGTTTCAAGTGTCTCCGGAAGGTGGTCAGTGACTCCACTGTCCTGGCGTCATGGGGGAGCTTGTTCCACCATTGGGGTGCCAGAGCAGCGAATAGCTTTGACTGGGCTGAGCGGGAACTGTGCTTCCGTAGAGGTAGGGGGGCTAGCAGGCCAGAGGTGGATAAACATAGTGCCCTCGTTTGGGTGTAGGGTCTGATCAGAGCCTGAAGGTAAGGAGGTGCCGTTCCCCTCACAGCTCCGTAGAACAACACATAAACAAAACAACACAAACAGAACAACACATAAACATAAACAGAATAACACATAAACAAAACAACACAAACAGAACAACACATAAACAGCGTGATTCCACACAAAAAGCATATGGGGAACATTCCCTGAATGCTAAGCAGCCGAGCAGTACCAGCATATTGTGCCAGCAGTTTTCTTTACGAGTCGGTTTAGCCACAATGTCTAATTGCCTTCAAGGCGAACCATGCAGTTGTCTGGCCCCGGTGGCCGTACGGAGTGAGGCAGAACAGCACTATGCGGAGGGAATCAAGCCAGACCACATCTCTCTGACCTTGTGCAGAGAACTCAAACAATGCATCACCTTCACATGAGAACCAGGTTTCTTTTCCTCTTCCCTGTTTTCCAAGGGCTGTCATGAGAAGTGACTTTGCCTTTTGCGAAATCGAGGACCGCTCCGAGCAGCGGAGTGGGGCCTGTCTCTCGACTTCCCATCAACCATCTGGGTGTGTAACTGAAGACGGGGCGCAGAGCCACATTTAAACAAACCCTCCTCTGGACTGGGGGCTGACTGATGAGGTGCTACGTAACGGCCATGACCCTACTCAGTTCTCTCTCCTTCCAACAACAACACACATTCGTACGAACACGTCCACTCTGCCAAATAACATTGCAACCTGATACAACTGTCTCCATTACACAACATGTCACTTTTCACAGAGGCTGTGGTTGGGTGTGTGTGGGGTGGAGGGGGGTAGAGAGTGCATTCCACAGTGAGGGCCTGTTGAATGCAAGCTATGGGGCCCATAATGAAACGCAGGAGCTGTAAAAAGTGACATTTGGAAGGCACGGAGGTAACCTGATATACTTTTTTTCCCCTTTTTTTTTAGGGGGTAGATGAGCTTTAGCATTGCAGATAGATTGCAACTTCCATCAATGTAATTGTCTGCATCACTTCCAATCCCCCATATGTTTTTTTCTCTCGCAAATATATATATATATATATATATACACACATATACATACATACACATACATATACACATACATACATATATATATATATATATACACACACATATACATACATACACATACATATACACATACATACATATATATACAGTTGAAGTCAGAAGTTTACATACACTTAGGTTGGAGTCATTAAAACTCGTTTTTCAACCACTCCACAAATGTCTTGTTAACAAACTATAGTTTTGGCAAGTCGGTTAGGACATCTACTTTGTGCACGACACAAGTAGTTTTTCCAACAAGAAAAAATATTGTAGACCTCCACAAGTCTGGTTCATCCTTGGGAGCAATTTCCAAACGCCTGAAGGTACCACGTTCATCTGTTCAAACAATAGTACGCAAGTATAAACACCATGGGACCACGCAGCCATCATACCGCTCAGGAAGGAGACGCGTTCTGTCTCCTACCGATGAAGGTACTTTTGGTGCGAAAAGTGCAAATCAATCCCAGAACAACAGCAAAGGACCTTGTGAAGATGCTGGAGGAAACAGGTTCAAAAGTATTTATATCCACAGTAAAACAAGTCCTATATCGACATAACCTGAAAGGCCACTCAGCAAGGATGAAGCCACTGCTCCAAAACCGCCATAAAAAAGCCAGACTACGGTTTGCAACTGCACATGGGGACAAAGATCGTACTTTTTGGAGAAATGTCCTCTGGTCTGATGAAACAAAAATAGAACTGTTTGGCCATAATGACCATTGTTATGTTTGGAGGAAAAAGGGGAAGGCTTGCACGCCGAAGAACACCATCCCACCCGTGAAGCACAGGGGTGGCAGCATCATACTGTGGGGGTGCTTTGCTGCAGGACGGACTGGTGCACTTCACAAAATAGATGGCATCATGAGGAAGGAAAATGATGTGGATATAATGAAGCAACATCTCAAGACATCAGTCAGGAAGTTAAAGCTTGGTCACCAAATACTAATTGAATGTATGTAAACTTCTGACCCACTGTGAATGTGATGAAAGAAATAAAAGCTGAAATAAATCATTCTCTCTACTATTGTTCTGACATTTCACATTCTTAAAATAAAGTGGTGATCCTAACTGACCTAAGACAGGGAATATTTACTAGGATTAAATGTCAGAAATTGTGAAAAACTGAGTTTAAATGTATTTGTATGTAAAACTGTACATATCCATTAAAAAATATATTTCCCTTTATTACTTTCCAACCCCACCACCCCTTCCCTAATTGGAGTAAACTAGTGAACAACAACCCGATAGACTTGACTCCGGATCTCCAGGATGACATGGGGAAGCAATGGTTTGCTGACTAATGACTGCTAATGTTTGTTGGGTGTGTTTTAAAGTGGTCAAACTAAAATGTAAATGTAAACAAGCTAGAGCTGTTCTCCCATGGGCCAGCTTTATGCCCCTAACAGCTAGGCTATGGTGGGGATGTCTTGATTGGCTCAGAATCCGACTGGGAGCGATGGAGAGTTGATCTGAATTCGGTTACCGGTAGAAAGTATTTTAAGCATCTATGATGTGTTTGCCATCTGGACTCTTTTTCCCAGGCCTCCATAGTTGATTACCTATGATCCTTTGCACACCTTGGTTTACCCTGGCCTTGGTGATGGCTCCACTGCAGTTAGGATGAGTTACCCTGCATGCCCAGCTCAAATACTCACAAGTACCAATCTCAAGTCTTTCACTTTGACACCAAGGTTCCACTCTAGGACAATGGAGAAAAGAAGAAGGTAGTCAGAGGTCATGTAGTCAGAGGTCATGTAGTCAGATGTCATGTAGTCAGAGGTCATTTAGTCAGAGGTCATGTAGTCAAAGGTCATGCAGTGCTAAAAAGCGGGGTTTAAAGTAAGGTCCTCCTTTCAGAATTGCTGTTTAGCCTACTATTAATACAACGTAAAGTCATTTTACAGAGGATTTAAGGCTTCCTGTGCTTGATTCCATTTACGAGACTTCCATCCTATACGGATTAATACAGCCATCTTGTTCATGGGCATCGGCCCGGAGCATGTGCTGCACAGACCCACTAATCTCCACGCGGGATGGATTACCTAGCCACAAATCAATGATTAGATTGACACATCCATATCATAAAGTTGGGGAGAGCTTTGCAGCGGCTGCTCTAAACTGATAAAAAGGCTTTACAGTAAGATGCATTAAGGTCTGCCTCTCTCCCTCTCGTTGGGAATTCGAGGAGGGAATTTGAATGAGGCCTCTCTGTGAGCTTCAATTGGGTTATAAACGTGGCTTGATTAGTGGAACATTACGACTACATCAATCATACAGAGCAACAACTTCATATCCCAACATTCCTGGCAGGGTCCCTCCATAGAGGACTCTCCCTACTCTGTCTATCCTCACACTTCCTTAGCATCTTAATGAGAGCAACCTGTGGTGCAGTGAGAGGAAGCAGAAAGCTCCAGCTAGTCGATGACTGCTGCTGGCTAAAGATTATTCTGTGTGATAGACAGAGAATGATTAACGAGCACAGTGAATGCAACACGGCCGGGGGTTACTCCAGAAATGCGTCTCTTTTTCTGGCTGCTCTGTTGAAGAAGATGGCAGAAACGAAGAGGTCTGAGGACCGACCCAGGTGGGACTCCCCCGCTGCTGGGCTGCATCAGTCTTCTCAGTCAGCCTGACGGCTAACAGGTGGCTGCTTCAAAGAGATGGATGTCTGAGAGAGGAGTAGACTGCTAAACACTCCGCTGAACGACAACGCAGCCTGGACTCGTCTTGTGTTAATGGCGCTATGAACACAATGTAACATCTACCTCCCTCCGTGCCTCTGTTATCATCACCATCACTCAGCGGCTAATTATTTCAGCTATCCGTCTGGAATGTCTAATGTCATATTTTTAAAGCACTGTTTGCTTTTTCAGGAATTCCTCCACGTGAAAAAACACAAATGTTGTTCTGTCTCTGGGGGAGTAGTAGAGACTACTTTCAGTACTGAACCAAACCCCTGTAGGTCTCTTAAGTAGTCTCAAAGGTGAAGAATCTGTTAAGCGATTTGAGAGATTGGAGTGTAGTTCATTTCATGAACATAGGCTACTCTCAATGCAATTACATTTTAGTCGTTTAGCAGACGCTCTTAACCAGAGCGACTTACAGGTAGTGAATGCATACATGTTTTTTTGTATACTGGCCCCCCGTGGGAAACGAACCCACATCCCTGCCGGCCAAACCCTCCCCTACCTTGGATGATGCTGGACCAATTGTGCGCCGCCCATGGGTCTCCCGGTCTGAGAGTGGCGACCCATGGGACTCGAACCAGGATTTCTAGTGGCACAGCTAGCACTGCGATGCAGTGCCTTAGACCACTGAGCCACTCGAGAGTCAATTAAACATGGAACACAGGCCACTCTCAATGTAATTCAACATGGAACACAGGCCACTCTCAATGTAATTCAACATGGAACACAGGCCACTCTCAATGTAATTCAACATGGAACACAGGCCACTCTCAATGCAATTCAACATGGAACACAGGCCACTCTCAATGTAATTCAACATGGAACACAGGCCACTCTCAATGTAATTCAACATGGAACACAGGCCACTCTCAATGTAATTCAACATGGAACACAGGCCACTGTCAATGTAATTCAACATGGAACACAGGCCACTCTCAATGTAATTCAACATGGAACACAGGCTACTCTCAATGCAATTCAACATGGAACACAGGCCACTCTCAATGTAATTCAACATGGAACACAGGCCACTCTCAATGTAATTCAACATGGAACACAGGCCACTCTCAATGTAATTCAACATGGAACACAGGCTGCTCAATGCATATCAAAGTTGATTGGTTTTGCAGCACACAGTTTTGCAGATGTTATAGCAGGTGTAGCAAAATGCTTATGTTTCTAACTCCAACAGTGCAGTAATATCTAGAAATACAATAACAATTCACACATAGTCCAAAAGTTTTTTTTAAAAGAACAAGAAATGAAGACATGTCAGAATGAGCAATGTCAGAGTCTGGAATATAAATATATACAGTAAACACTGAGTATACAAAACATTAAGAACACCTGCTCTTTCCTTGACATAGACTGACCAGTCGAATCCAGGTGAACGCTATGATCCCTTATTGATGTCAATTGTTAAATTCACTTCAATCAATGTAGATGAAGGGGAGGAGACAGGTTAAAGAAGGATTGTTAAGCCTTGAGACATGGATTGTGTGTGTGCCATTCAGTTGGTGAATGGACAAGACAAAAAATGTAAATGCCTTTGAACAGGGTATGCTAGCAGGTGCCAGGTCCACCGGTTTGTGTCTAGAACTGCAACGCTGCTGGGTTTTTCACACTCAACTGTTTCCCGTGTGTATCAAGAATGGTCCACCACCCAAAGGACATCCAGCCAACTTGACACAACTCTGGGAAGCATTGGAGTCAACATGGGTCACCATCCCTGTGTCATGGATTCTGCCGAGGCTGCTCCTCCTCCTTGTTCGGGCAGGCTTCGGCGTTCGTCGTCCCCGGAGTACTAGCTGCCACCGTTGAATGTTTCTATGTTTGATTGCTTTTGTCTGTCTATTGCACCTGTGTCCGTTTGTGTCTGATTATGTGTTCTATAAGTTGCCTGTTTTGTAGTGGTTAGGTTGTGTGTTGTTATTCGCCTGTCCGTTAGTGCTGCGTGTTTTCTCTGTTTATTGTTTTGTTAGTTTACCCACAGTCTGTGTAATCGCTCGCCTCTGTTTGTTGTTTGAGGCCGTTCTTTGTATTGTGCTTGGGTTTGCACTAGTAAACGTTGTTGGACTAAGCTTCGGTGTCCTGCGCCTGACTCCCGCACCACATTAACCTCAGCTAGTGACAGAACAACACACCACGATGGAGTCAGCAGGAGCCGCGGCGGCACCCAAGTCGCTGGAGGATCGGATCAGCGACCAAGACACCATGATCCGGCAACTTGGGGCCACCATGAACGAGGTGTCCAACACGCTGCGCCGATTGGTTACGGGGGAGGTGCCCACGCCTTCGCACACCTTACCATCACCATCGGCTAGTCCTCCTCTCCCAGCACCGGAACCCAGTGGCATTCGGCTCTCACTCCCGAGGGCATATGATGGTTCTGCAGCCGGGTGTCAGGGGTTCCTCCTGCAGGTGGAACTCTACCTGGCCACCATACACCCGGCGCCCTCGGGATACGAGAGCGTCTCCGCCCTCATCTCCTGTCTATCCGGCAAGGCGTTGGAGTGGGCCAACGCCGAATGGAGGGGAATAGATGCCGCCACCATCACCTACGCGGAGTTCTCCCGCCGCTTCAGGGCTGTGTTCGATCATCCACCTGAGGGGAAGGCGGCGGGGGAGCGTCTGTTCCACCTCCGACAGGGGAAGAGGAGTGCACAGGAGTTCGCCCTGGAGTTCCGGACTCTAGCGGCGGATGCGGGGTGGAATGAGAGGGCCCTCATCGACCATTACCGGTGTAGCCTACGAGAGGACGTTCGTCGTGAGCTGGCCTGCAGGGACACCAACCTATCCTTCGACCAGTTGGTGGACATTTCCATCCGTCTCGACACCCTGCTGGCTACCCGCCGACGTCCCGAGTGGGGGTCGTCCATTCCACCCTCCAGCACCTCCGAGCCGGTTTCCATGGAGCTCGGGGGTGCTGGCGCTAGGGAGAGGAGGAGAGAGAACCCGAGGGGGGCCGTCCCCTGCACCAACTGTGGTCGTGGAGGACACACTGCGGCTAGGTGCTGGGGAGGGTCTCCTGGGAGAGGGGACAACAGGTCACGCACTGGGGAGTCATTTCAGGTGAGTAGGCGCCCCACTTACCCAGAGCTCTCTGTTGGTCACTTGTGTATACCTGTGAGATTTCCACAGGTGGCACCTCATTCCCAGCATAAGGCGCTAGTAGATTCAGGCGCAGCTGGGAACTTTGTTGATCGTGAATTTTGTTATAGGTTAGGAATTCCCCTTCGGCCGGTAGAAGCCCCCTTTCCTGTTCATGCCCTAGACAGCCGGCCGCTGGGGTCGGGGTTGATCAGAGAAGTCACAGCACCACTTAAGATGACGACGCAGGGGGGTCATGAGGAGATCATTCAGTTTTATCTGATCGACTCTCCTGCGTATCCCATGGTGCTGGGGCTTCCCTGGTTAAGCGCCCATGATCCTACCATTGCGTGGCAACGGAGGGCTCTTATGGAGTGGTCTGCCCAGTGTGTAGGGAGATGTCTAGGTGTTTCCTTAGGGGCGACCTCGGTGGAGAGTCCGAACCAAGTGCCCGCAATGCGCATTCCCCCTGAATATGAGGATTTAGCACTTGTGTTCAGCAAAACGAGGGCGACACGGCTACCACCTCATAGACAGGGGGATTGTGCGATAGATCTCCAAACAGGAGCGGCACTTCCGCGGAGCCGTGTGTATCCCCTGTCTCAAGAGGAGACCGCGGCTATGGAGACTTACATAGCCGAGTCCTTGGCACAGGGATACATACGGTCCTCCACTTCCCCGGTTTCCTCGAGTTTCTTCTTTGTGAAGAAGAAGGATGGGGGTTTGCGCCCGTGTATTGATTACTGTAGTCTCAATCAGATCACGGTTAAGTACAGTTACCCTCTTCCTCTGATTGCGACTATGACGGAGTCATTACGCGGAGCGCGGTTCTTCACAAAGTTAGATCTCAGGAGCGTGTACAATCTGGTGCGCATTAGGGAGGGGGATGAATGGAAAACAGCATTTAGTACCACATCGGGTCATTACGAGTATCTCGTCATGCCATACGGGTTAATGAATGCTCCTTCAGTCTTCCAATCCTTTGTTGACGAGATTTTCCGGGACATGCATGGGCAGGGGGTGGTAGTATACATCGACGACATCCTAGTGTACTCTTCTACACGAGCCGAGCATGTAGCCCTGGTGCGCCGAGTGTTGAGGAGGCTGTTGGAGCATGACTTGTATGTCAAGACAGAGAAATGCTTGTTTTTCCAGGAGTCCGTCTCCTTTTTGAGTTATCGATTGTCCGCGTCTGGTGTGAAGATAGAGGTTGACCGTGTGTCGGCCGTGCGTAATTGGCAAACTCCAACCACTGTAAAAGAGGTGCAGCAGTTTTGGGGTTTTGCTAATTACTACCGGAGGTTTATCCGGGGCTTTGGACAGGTGGCAGCTCCCATCACGTCCCTGCTAAAGGGGGGTCCGGTGCGTTTGCAGTGGTCAGCTGAGGCGGACAGGGCATTTGTTAAACTAAAGAACCTGTTCACTTCGGCTCCGGTGCTGGCGCATCCGGATCCCGCTTTACCATTCCAGGTTGAGGTAGACGCGTCCGAGGCCGGTATTGGGGCAGTCCTGTCGCAACGGTCCGGCACGCCACCTAAACTCCGCCCCTGTGCGTTCTATTCCAAGAAGCTCAGCTCGGCGGAGCGTAATTATGACGTAGGGGACAGGGAGCTGTTAGCTGTAGTCCAGGCCCTAAAGGTGTGGATGCATTGGCTTGAGGGGGCTCAACACCCTTTCCTCATTCTGACTGACCACCGTAACCTGGAGTACATCCGGGCAGCTAGGAGACTAAACCCTCGTCAGGCTAGGTGGAACATGTTCCTAACCCGGTTTGTTTTTAAGATCACATACATCCCAGGGTCCCAGAACGGTAAGGCAGACGCCCTGTCCCGGCGGTATGACACAGAGGAGAGGTCCATTGAGCCTACTCCCATACTGCCGGAGTCTTGTCTGGTGGCTCCGGTGGTGTGGGAGGTCGATGCGGAGATCGAGCGGGCCCTGCGTACCGACCCTACTCCCCCCGAGTGTCCTGTGGGGCGGACGTACGTTCCGCTCAAGGTTCGTGACCGCCTTATTTATTGGGCTCATACATCACCCTCCTCTGGACATCCAGGTATTGGCCGGACAGTGCACTGCCTTAGCGTGAAATACTGGTGGCCAACGTTAGCTAGGGATGTGAGGGTATATGTCTCCTCCTGCTCGGTGTGCGCCCAGTGTAAGGCGCCTAGACATTTGCCCAGGGGAAAGTTACATCCCCTGCCCGTTCCACAACGACCATGGTCCCACCTCTCGGTGGATTTTGTGACCGACCTTCCCCCCTCCCAGGGGAATACCACCATTTTGGTCGTTGTGGATCAGTTTTCCAAGGCCTGTCGTCTCCTCCCAATGCCGGGTCTTCCTACTGCCCTACAGACCGCTGAGGCCCTATTTACCCACGTGTTCCGGCACTATGGGGTCCCCGAGGATATTGTGTCTGACCGAGGTCCCCAGTTCACCTCCAGAGTCTGGGGGGCGTTCATGGAACGCTTGGGGGTCTCGGTGAGCCTTACCTCGGGGTACCACCCAGAGAGTAATGGGCAGGTTGAACGAGTCAACCAGGATGTGGGTAGGTTTCTGAGGTCCTATTGCCAGGGCCGGCCGGAGGAGTGGTCTAGGTATATCCCCTGGGCAGAGATG
Organism: Coregonus lavaretus; assembly: GCF_964263955.1. Taxonomy (NCBI): domain Eukaryota; kingdom Metazoa; phylum Chordata; class Actinopteri; order Salmoniformes; family Salmonidae; genus Coregonus; species Coregonus lavaretus. Next base: position 109,601 of record NW_028160024.1, read on the forward strand.
GCCCAGAACTCTCTCCGCCACTCCTCCACCAATTTAACACCTTTCCAGTGTGTTTTAGGGTATCAGCCGGTCCTGGCACCATGGCACGAGAGCCAGATCGAGGCCCCTGCGGTGGATGAGTGGATTCGGCGCTCGGAGGAGACGTGGGACGCTGCACATGTCCATCTGCAGCGGGCCATCCGTCGAAAGAAGGCGAGCGCCGATCGCCACCGCAGTGAGGGACCGGTATACGCACCGGGAGATCGAGTCTGGCTCTCGACTCGAAACCTGCCCCTCCGCCTGCCCTGCCGGAAGCTGGGTTGGCGGTTTGTGGGGCCCTTTAAAGTCCTGAGAAGATTGAACGAGGTGTGTTACAGGTTACAACTGCCTATTGATTACAAGAATATTAACCCCTCGTTCCATGTGTCTCTTCTCAGGCCGGTGGTAGCTGGCCCACTCCAAGAAGATGAGATAGGAGAGACCCCTCCGCCCCCATTGGACATCGAGGGGGCCCCGGCGTACAGGGTCCGGACCATCTTGGACTCGAGGCGCCGGATGAGTGGTCTCCAGTATCTCGTGGAGTGGGAGGGGTACGGTCCGGAGGAACGGTGCTGGGTGCCTAGGAGGGACATCCTAGATCCATCCCTCCTGACTGAGTTCCACCGTGGGCATCCCACGCGCCCGGGTCCGCGTCCTCCTGGCCGTCCCCGAGGCCGGGGTCGGCGCACGGCTGGGGCCGCGCGTCAAGGGGGGGGTACTGTCACGGATTCTGCCGAGGCTGCTCCTCCTCCTTATTCGGGCAGGCTTCGGCGTTCGTCGTCCCCGGAGTACTAGCTGCCACCGTTGAATGTTTCTATGTTTGATTGCTTTTGTCTGTCTATTGCACCTGTGTCCGTTTGTGTCTGATTATGTGTTCTATAAGTTGCCTGTTTTGTAGTGGTTAGGTTGTGTGTTGTTATTCGCCTGTCCGTTAGTGCTGCGTGTTTTCTCTGTTTATTGTTTTGTTAGTTTACGCACAGTCTGCGTAATCGCTCGCCTCTGTTTGTTGTTTGAGGCCGTTCTTTGTATTGTGCTTGGGTTTACACTAGTAAACGTTGTTGGACTAAGCTTCGGTGTCCTGCGCCTGACTCCCGCACCACATTAACCTCAGCTAGTGACACCCTGTGACAACGCTTTCGACACATTGTAGAGTCCATGCCCTGACGAATTGAGGCTGTTCTGAGGGCAAAAGGGGGGGTGCAACTCAATATTAGGAAGGTGTTCCTAATGTTGGTTATACGTTACAGCCTTATTCTAAAATGGATTAAATTGTTTTTTTTCCCTCATCAATCTACACACAATACCCCATAATGACAAAGCAAAAAACACGTTTTCAAATATCACATTTACATAAGTATTCAGACCCTTTACTCAGTACTTTGTTGAAGCACCTTTGGCAGCGATTACAGCCTTGAGTCTTCTTGGATATGACGCTACAAGCTTGGCACACCTGTATTTGTTGAGTTCCTCCCATTCTTCTCTGCAGCTCCTCTCAAGCTCTGTCAGGTTGGATGGGGAGCGTCGCTGCACATCTATTTTCAGGTCTCTCCAGAGATGTTTGATTGGGTTCATATCCGGGCTCTGGCTGGGCCATTCAAGGACATTCAGAGACTTGTCCCGAAGCCACTCCTGCGTTGTCTCAGCTGTGTGCTTAGGGTCGTTGTCCTGTTGGAAGGTGAACCTTTACCCCAGTCTGAGGTCCTGAGCGCTCTGGAGCAGGTTTTCATCAAGGATCTATCTGTACTTTGCTCCGTTCATCTTTCCCTTGATCCTGACTAGTCCCCCGGTCCCTACCGCTGAAAAACATCCCCACAACATGATGCTGCCACCACCATGCTTCACCGTAGGGATGGTGACAGGTTTCCTCCAGACGTGACGCTTGGCATTCAGGCCAAAGAGTTCAATCTTGGTTTCATCAGACCAGAGAATCTTGTTTCTCATGGTCTGAGAGTCCTTTAGGTGCCTTTTGGCAAACTCCAAGCGGGCTGTCATGTGCCTTTTACTGAGGAGTGGCTTCCGTCTGGCCACTCTACCATAAAGGCCTGATTGGTGGAGTGCTGCAGAGATGGTTGTCCTTCTGGAAGGTTCTCCCATCTCAACAGAGGAACTCTGGAGCTCTGTCAGAGTGACCATCGGGTTCTTGTTCACCTCCCTGACCAAGGCCCTTCTCCCCCGATTGCTCAGTTTGGCCGGGCAGCCAGTTCTAGGAAGAGTATTGGTGGTTCCCAACTTCTTCCATTTAAGAATGATGGAGGCCACTGTGTTCTTGGGGATCTTCAATGCTGCAGAATGTTTTTGGTACCCTTCCCCAGATCTGTGCCTCGACACAATCCTGTCTCTGAGCTCTAAGGACAATTCTTTCGACCTCATGGCTTGGTTTTTGCTCTGACATGCACTGTCAACGGTGGGACCTTATATAAACAAGTGTGTGCCTTTCCAAATCATGTCCAATCAATATAATTTACTACAAGTGGACTCCAATCAAGTTGTAATAATAATAATATGCCATTTAGCAGACGCTTTTATCCAAAGCGACTTACAGTCATGCGTGCATACATTTTTACGTATGGGTGGTCCCGGGGATCGAACCCACTACCCTGCCGTTACAAGCGCCATGCTCTACCAATTGAGCTACATCTAATGGATGATTAATGGAAACAGGATGCACCTGAGCTCAATTTCGAGTCTCATAGCAAAGGGTCTGAATACCTATGTAAATAAGTTTTCTTTTTTTTAAATCTTTTTTTTTTCTTTGCCCAAAAATCTAAAAACCTGTTTTTGTTTGTCATTATGGGGTATTGTGTGTAGATTGATGATTAAAATAACAATAATTTTAGAATAAGGCTGTAACGTAACAAAATGTGGAAAAAGTCAAGGGGTCTGAATACTTTCCAAATGCACTGTATGTTAATGGTGTGTATAGATATTATGGACAGTATATGAATAGAACAAGTGTGTTCAGCAGTAGTTATATAGGATGAGCCTTGACTAGAATACAGTATATACAGTTGAAGTCGGAAGTTTATATACACTTTAGCCAAATACATTTAAACTCAGTTTTTCACAATTCCTGACATTTAATCCTAGTAAATATTCCCTGTCTTAGGTCGGTTAGGATAACCAATTTATTTTAAGAATGTGAAATGTCAGAATAATAGTAGAGAGAATGATTTATTTCAGCTTTTATGTCTTTCATCACATTCCCAGTGGGTCAGAAGTTTACATACACTCAATTAGTATTGCCTTTAAATTGTTTAACTTGGGTCAAACGTTTCGGGTAGCCTTCCACAAGTTTCCCACAATAAGTTGGGCCAAAATTCACCCATTCCTCCTGACAGAGTTGGTGTAACTGAGTCAGGTTTGTAGGCCTCCTTGCTCGCACACGCTTTTTCAGTTCTGCCCACAAATGTTCTATAGGATTGAGGACAGGGCTTTGTGATGGCCACTCCAATACCTTGACTTTGTTGTCCTTAAGCCATTTTGCCACAACTTTGGAAGTATGCTTGGGGTCATTGTCCATTTGGAAGACCCATTTGCGACCAAGCTTTAACTTCCTGACTGATGTCTTGAGATGTTGCTTCAATATATCCACATAATTTTCCTTCCTCATGATGCCATCTATTTTGTGAAGTGCACCAGTCCCTCCTGCAGCAAAGCACCCCCACAGCATGATGCTGCCACCCCCGTGCTTCACGGTTGGGATGGTGTTCTTCGGCTTGCAAGCAACCCACTTTTTCCTCCAAACATAGCAATGGTCATTATGGCCAAACAGTTCTATTTTTGTTTCATCAGACCAGAGGACATTTCTCCAAAAAGTACAATCTTTATCCCCATGTGCAGTTGCAAACCGTAATCTGTTTTTTTATGGTGGTTTTGGAGCAGTGGCTTCTTCCTTGCTGAGCGGCCTTTCAGGTTATGTCGATATAGGACTTGTTTTACTGTGGATATAGATGCTTTTGAACCTGTTTCCTCCAGCATCTTCACAAGGTCCTTTGCTGTTGTTCTGGGATTGATTTGCACATCCTACAGATTATCAATTGGATTGAGATCTGGTGACTGGGCAGGCCAGTGCATTAAGCTGAATTCATCGTCATATTCGTGGAACCATTCGTGGACAATCCTGACCTTGTGGCATGGGACATTATCCTGCTTAAAAAATGGATTTGTAGATGGATACACTGCTGCCATGAAGGGATGCACCTGATTGGCAATGATGCTCAAATATCCTGTGGCATTCATACGTTGCTCCACTTTTATCAAGGGGCCCAATGTGTGCCATGAAAACACACCCCACACATTCACACCACCACCACCAGCCTGCAATGTTGACAAGCGGCATTATGGATGCATGTACTCATGTGGTTTTCTCCATTCCCTAGTCCTCCCATCAGCGTGAAACAGCAGGAACCAGGACTCATCAGACCAGACAACGTTTTTCCAATTATCCAGTGTCCAGTGTTTTCATTCCTTAGCCCACTGCAACCGCAGTTTCTTGTTTTTTTTCTGAAAGAAGCAGAACTCTGTAAGGTCGTTGGCTGCCATACCCCATTAGTGTCAAGGTCCACTAGAGATCCTGGTTCGAATCCAGGCTCTGTCGTAGCCGGCCGCGACCGGGAGACCCACGGGGCGGCGCACAATTGGTCCAGGGTAGGGGAGGGAATGGCCGGCAGGGATGTAGCTCAGTTGGTAGAGCATGGCGTTTGCAACGCCAGGGTTGTGGGTTCGTTTCCCACGGGAGGCCAGTATGAAAAAAATATATATAATGAATGCACTAACTGTAAGTCGCTCTGGATAAGAGCGTCTGCTAAATGACTAAAATGTAAATGTCCGACGAGTTGTGCATTCTTTTATGGGTCTTTGGGCACCAATGTTGTACTGGAATGTCAGTTGACTAACTATAGCCCGTCTATTGCTCTGCACAATTCGTGCCAGCCTCCTTTGTCCTCTTTCATCAATGGCCCATTTTCAACCACTGGCCTGCCGTTGGCTGGATGTCCTTTGGATGGTGGACCATTCTTGATACACACGGGAAACTGTTGAGTGTGGAAAAACCCAGCAGCGTTGCAGTTCTTGACACACTCAAACCGTTGCGCCTGTGTATCAGTATTGCTTCAGTCCATCTCCTTGCCACAACGTGGGCTTGAACCAACTAATTGAAGGTCTCAGAGCGAGTGACATCACCGATTGAAACGCTACTAGCATGCACCGCTAACTAGCTAGCCAAAATCCTTTAACCTGTCTCTTCCCCTTTATCTACACTGATTTAAGTGGATTTAACAAGTGACAACAATAAGGGATGATAGCTTTCACCTGGATTCACCTGGTAAGTCTATGTCATGGAAAGAGCAGGTGTTCCTAATGTTTTGTACACTCAGTGCATAAAGTGGGTAAAACAGTATGTAAACATTATTAAAGTGACCAGAGTTCAATGACTATGTACATAGGGCAGTAGTCTCTAAGGTGCAGGGTAGAGTACCGGGTGGTAGCCGGCTAGTGGTGACTGTTTAACCGTCTGATGGCCTGGAGATAGAAGCTGTTAATCAGTCTCTAGGTCCCAGCTTTGATTCACCTGTACTGTCTCCGCCTTGTGGAAACATAGGCTGGAAACATAGGCTACTCACATTCAACATAGAACATAGGCTACTCTCAATTACATTCAACATGTAAGTGTCATCTTCCATACATCTACAACAGGGACATTTTCCACTGAATGATGTGAGGTTCACAGTGGCACAAATGTGCTATTCCAAGATAACCATATCAGGGAACATTGACACATCAGTTCCCACTCTCACTCCTTCCCTCCTTCCCCCCCTTGCTCTCACCCTTTCTCTCTTTCCCTCAGCCTGTTCCTCTCTCTGCCAGTTAGAGTACCTGCTCTGCTCAGATTACAAAGCCTGTGTCAAAAGGCCAGCCCATCAGGCTAGCTGTAGCAGAGATGTAGTGGACGTCTCATCCAACCATTCCACTAAGCATTTGGGCCTGTAATATACTAGAGTGCATAAAAATGTGAAATACATCACATTTAGAATTGTGGGCGATACATGCAGTCAGTACATCGTCAGAGATACATACCTGCACATGCCTCGTCTCAAGGGCAATACATTTACATAACTTCGTTGTACTTGACTTTTTTGCGATTAAACAGTTTTGATCAATAGAGTTTTGTCTCAATACAATTATTTTTGGAGTGTTGTTTTAGCTTTTCTTCTCTGCCTAACCACACAAAACATCACTGGACAAAAACGGAGGACTATGAGTGATCAACTCAACCAGGCAATTCATTGGGCTCCCGAGTGGCGCAGCGGTCTAAGGCACTGCATCCCCTGATCACTACAGATCTCCTGGTTCAATTCCAGGCTGTATCACAACCGGCCGTGATTGGGAGTCCCATAGGGCGGTGCACAATTGGTCCAGGTTTGGCTGGTGTAGGCTGTCATTGTAAATAAGAATTTGTTCTTAACTGACTTGCCTAGTTACAGTGGGGAAAAAAAGTATTTAGTCAGCCAACAATTGTGCAAGTTCTCCCACTTCAAAAGATGAGAGAGGCCTGTAATTTTCATCATAGGTACACGTCAACTATGACAGACAAAATGAGAAAAAAAATCCAGAAAATCACATTGTAGGATTTTTTATGAATTTATTTGCAAATTATGGTGGAAAATAAGTATTTGGTCAATAACAAAAGTTTCTCAATACTTTGTTATATACCCTTTGTTGGCAATGACACAGGTCAAACGTTTTCTGTAAGTCTTCACAAGGTTTTCACACACTGTTGCTGGTATTTTGGCCCATTCCTCCATGCAGATCTCCTCTAGAGCAGTGATGTTTTGGGGCTGTCGCTGGGCAACACGGACTTTCAACTCCCTCCAAAGATTTTCTATGGGGTTGAGATCTGGAGACTGGCTAGGCCACTCCAGGACCTTGAAATGCTTCTTACGAAGCCACTCCTTCGTTGCCCGGGCGGTGTGTTTGGGATCATTGTCATGCTGAAAGACCCAGCCACGTTTCATCTTCAATGCCCTTGCTGATGGAAGGAGGTTTTCACTCAAAATCTCACGATACATGGCCCCATTCATTCTTTCCTTTACACGGATCAGTCGTCCTGGTCCCTTTGCAGAAAAACAGCCCCAAAGCATGATGTTTCCACCCCCATGCTTCACAGTAGGTATGGTGTTCTTTGGATGCAACTCAGCATTCTTTGTCCTCCAAACACGACGAGTTGAGTTTTTACCAAAAAGTTATATTTTGGTTTAATCTGACCATATGACATTCTCCCAATCCTCTTCTGGATAATCCAAATGCACTCTAGCAAACTTCAGACGGGCCTGGACATGTACTGGCTTAAGCAGGGGGACATGTCTGGCACTGCAGGATCTGAGTCCCTGGCGGCGTAGTGTGTTACTGATGGTAGGCTTTGTTACTTTGGTCCCAGCTCTCTGCAGGTCATTCACTAGGTCCCCCCGTGTGGTTCTGAGATTTTTGCTCACCGTTCTTGTGATCATTTTGACCCCACGGGGTGAGATCTTGCGTGGAGCCCCAGATCGAGGGAGATTATCAGTGGTCTTGTATGTCTTCCATTTCCTAATAATTGCTCCCACAGTTGATTTCTTCAAACCAAGCTGCTTACCTATTGCAGATTCAGTCTTCCCAGCCTGGTGCAGTTCTACAATTTTGTTTCTGGTGTCCTTTGACAGCTCTTTGGTCTTGGCCATAGTGGAGTTTGGAGTGTGACTGTTTGAGGTTGTGGACAGGTGTCTTTTATACTGATAACAAGTTCAAACAGGTGCCATTAATACAGGTAACGAGTGGAGGACAGAGGAGCCTCTTAAAGAAGAAGTTACAGGTCTGTGAGAGCCAGAAATCTTGCTTGTTTGTAGGTGACCAAATACTTATTTTCCACCATAATTTGCAAATAAATTCATTAAAAATCCTACAATGTGATTTTCTGGATTTTTTTTCCTCAATTTGTCTGTCATAGTTGACGTGTACCTATGATGAAAATTACAGGCCTCTCTCATCTTTTTAAGTGGGAGAACTTGCACAATTGGTGGCTGACTAAATACTTTTTTTCCCCCACTGTAAATAAAGGTAAAATAAAATGACCATTCCCCCTTGACAGGGTACTGTACAACACTTTCATCATCTCAGAGCATCTTCCCTCTCCTTTGACCATACGCCCAGTCCTCCTCATATTGCTCTGTTTTGAAGGTAAGTTCAGACCTTGGTTGGAGTGCACTCATTATGGTATGCTTTACGCGGGAGCGGCGATGAATAGAGCCATGGAGAGAAACGCTGGAGTGACCCTTGCCTGCTTCACCTCCTTTCATCATGGCTGCGGTACACTACCAAGCGCTCCATTACCCAGCATCTTCTCTGGCTGATGGATGGTTAATCGGTGTTCCTGTGTGGATGAAAGAGGGATGGTGGTGATGGAGGGGGAGAAGTGAAGTGAGATGAAGGAGATGAGGCTGTGAAATACGGTGCAGCTGACAGAGAGCTTTGATGCTGTATGATACCAAGTAGAATACTGTAACATTACTTTATACAAACCAGATTTGAGGTTTGTTAGATTGCAAAACCAATGCTTAAATTTAGCCTGAAAAGATTTGGATCTAATATCTATCATATGTACTCTGATAGGTTTTACACCACCCACCAGGTGGATCTTGGACCAGGTGTATTCAGTTACCTACTCAACCCACTCCAGGGTACAACATCCTTCCCAGCCTGCAAAAACTGCCTCGGGACCAAAGGGTTTCTCCTAAACAAAATCATCTATCTTTTCTTGTGAAAATACACATGGACACCTCTATTTAAAATACCAGTGATAAATTAGAGATACGTTTTACTGATAAACAACAGCCAAAATATAGATTTGGCCCTCTGTTTGATTGATTAAAGAAGTGAGTCTGTTTGATTGGTTAAAGAAGTGTGTCTGTTTGATTGGTTAAAGAAGTGCATTGACTTCCAGGTTTGTTTGCTTGGTGTATGGCAGGACGTTAGGGGTACGTTCACTGTGAACCCTGCCAGCGGCGATATGGATCTCTCCAGCAGGACGTTAGGGGGTATGTTCACTGTGAACCCTGCCAGCGGCGATATGGATCTCTCCAGCAGGACATTAGGGGGTACCTTCACTGTGAACTCTGCCAGCGGCGATACGGATCTCTCCAGCAGGACGTTAGGGGGTACGTTCACTGTGAACCCTGCCAGCGGCGATACGGATCTCTCCAGCAGGACATTAGGGGGTACGTTCACTGTGAACCCTGCCAGCGGCGATATGGATCTCTCCAGCAGGACATTAGGGGGTACGTTCACTGTGAACCCTGCCAGCGGCAATACGGATCTCTCCAGCAGGACATTAGGGGGTACGTTCACTGTGAACCCTGCCAGCGGCAATACGGATCTCTCCAGCAGGACATTAGGGGGTACGTTCACTGTGAACCCTGCCAGCGGCAATACGGATCTCTCCAGCAGGACATTAGGGGGTACGTTCACTGTGAACCCTGCCAGCGGCAATACGGATCTCTCCAGCAGGACATTAGGGGGTACGTTCACTGTGAACCCTGCCAGCGGCGATACGGATCTCTCCAGCAGGACATTAGGGGGTACGTTCACTGTGAACCCTGCCAGCGGCAATACGGATCTCTCCAGCAGGACATTAGGGGGTACGTTCACTGTGAACCCTGCCAGCGGCAATACGGATCTCTCCAGCAGGGTGTTAGGGGGTACGTTCACTGTGAACCCTGCCAGCAGCGTAACAGATCTCTCTATAATCACAACCATCCAGAACACACGGTTTACATTATTCTCCCGGGGATAGAATTAGGTCACTTTCAAGTGGTCAAAACCATGACCTCCCCTAAACACTTGGCAAGTTAAGACAAAAAATAATATGGAATGTTTCGCTTTTGAAGAGGAAGGAGCTTTCGAAAACATCCTTGTTTACATGCCAACTGAATAGGACACTGTCAGCCATGACAGCCAAGCAATCAAGCTGTGAAAAACACCAGTGTTTACATTACTTCCCCTGACCAACAGCAGTTGTCCACCTTTGGATAGCTTACAGGTTGACTTGAGCTTTTTCGCCAATTCTGGTTTTCTCTGTAAGCCTACAATTGGCCCAGTTTGATAGGGTGGCAGTGCTGCAGAAGCTTATCTGTGGGGAGAAATAGATGTGTTGGGCATCCTGTGTAAAGACTCACTGCCTGGGGTTTAATACCTGTTGAGTGGACAGAGATTTACGAAGGAGAACGCTGAGATCACAGCTTAATGTCACAGCGAGCTCTCCTGCCTGGCTAACCGCTAACCGCCCCTCCAGGCAGCTGTCGGAGTCAACTCAAGGTCCACCTGAGTCTGTTCTGTTGGTTGGAGGCTGGACAGTTTGTACATCTCCTGAACCGACGGAGAACATGCTGGTCATAACACTGGGGAATGTTATGTAAAGGGCACTTGGAAGAGCAGTAAACAGTACTGTTTCCTTTAACCATTTTTTCCACATCCAGATGTGGCACAGCAACTGGACAAAAAGCTAAATAATGCTGTTCTATGTTTTATCTCAGAACTGAACAGGTTATCTACAAATACTGGACTGGCATTAACATTTAGGATGACTGATTCCATGATCTATTCCATACAGCCCTTTGGAAATGTGACATGGGTCACAGATGTTCTTAGCATTTATTTCAAATGAGAGATGTTCAGAAGAGACCAATGCAGTCTTTTTAACAGTCGACACCCACATGTTGCAGTAACGACGGAATAACTCCAAGTCATTCATTAGGGTGTTTCCAGATGAGGCACCCTCAGGTGATCACTAAACTCCAGCCTGAACCTCTAATTCAGAACCTCTTCTCCACTTGACTCTCTGGCCCTCTCCACCTCTCCTTGGCCCCTCTCTGACCCTCCTCTCCTCAGTAATGTTTGCACCATGTCCTAACCTGCTAATGAAAGGCACCTTTCAAACGGTCTCTGCTTTTTCTCACTCAAGGCATGCCATGTTTCCAAATGAGTTTCTTAAGCACTGCTTTTAAGTTTCTTAAACTGGGTAAACGTCTGCAGAGGTATTTTTTATTTTTTTTTAATCACATTTCCTTAGAAGGTGAGTGTCTGAATGTTTTTCAATAATGTGCAATCTTCACACATATAGGGAACAGTAATTTAGCAACTCTGAACAAGTGAACATTCATACATTGATTTATCAGATGCTGATGGGACAAGTGCCAGCAAACCCTGGAGGTGTTTACAGTTGTTATGGTAACTCTGAACTCAAATCTAAAACTAACCAAATAAAATGTACCTCTGAAATGTCCCTCTGAAATGTCCCTCTGAAATGTCCCTCTGAAGTGTCCCTCTGAAAGGTTTCAGTAAGGTATCAGTCATACACAGGAGTACAGGTAGAACATACAGTGATATATCTTCCAATGACAGAACAAGTACAGAAAAAATCCTCTCAAGGACTTGGTTAAATGTTGTCCTGCGTATGTCCCCTCACTATCTTAACCTTCCAAGGCATTATTGGAACTAATGTGGACGTCTCATCCACTTTCATTCCCACATAGTATTGAATGGGCATGCATGCTATGGAGGGAAACATTAGGAGTGCCATTATTGACCATCACTCACCCTTTCACATAGCATTCAATACTGAAAGGCAGCGTCCATTATTGACTATCAGTCACCCTTTCACATAGCATTCAATACTGAAAGGCAGCGTCCATTATTGACTATCAGTCACCCTTTCACATAGCATTCAATACTGAAAGGCAGCGTCCATTATTGACTATCAGTCACCCTTTCACATAGCATTCAATACTGAAAGGCAGCGTCCATTATTGACTATCAGTCACCCTTTCACATAGCATTCAATACTGAAAGGCAGCGTCCATTATTGACTATCAGTCACCCTTTCACATAGCATTCAAAACTGAAAGTCAGCGTCCATTATTGACTATCAGTCACCCTTTCACATAGCATTCAATACTGAAAGGCAGCGTCCATTATTGACTATCAGTCACCCTTTCACATAGCATTCAATACTGAAAGGCAGCGTCCATTATTGACTATCAGTCACCCTTTCACATAGCATTCAATACTGAAAGGCAGCGTCCATTATTGACTATCAGTCACCCTTTCATATAGCATTCAATACTGAAAGGCAGCGTCCATTATTGACTATAAGTCACCCTTTCACATAGCATTCAATACTGAAAGGCAGCGTCCATTATTGACTATCAGTCACCCTTTCACATAGCATTCAATACTGAAAGGCAGCGTCCATTATTGACTATCACTCACCCTTTCACATAACATACAATACTGAAAGTCAGCGTCCATTATTGACTATCAGTCACCCTTTCACATAGCATTCAATACTGAAAGGCAGCGTCCATTATTGACTATCAGTCACCCTTTCACATAGCATTCAATACTGAAAGGCAGCGTCCATTATTGACTATCAGTCACCCTTTCACATAGCATTCAATACTGAAAGGCAGCGTCCATTATTGACTATCAGTCACCCTTTCACATAGCATTCAATACTGAAAGGCAGCGTCCATTATTGACTATCAGTCACCCTTTCACATAGCATTCAATACTGAAAGGCAGCGTCCATTATTGACTATCAGTCACCCTTTCACATAGCATTCAATACTGAAAGGCAGCGTCCATTATTGACTATCACTCACCCTTTCACATAACATACAATACTGAAAGGCAGCGTCCATTATTGACCATCACTCACCCTTTCACATAGCATTCAATACTGAAAGGCAGCGTCCATTATTGACTATCAGTCACCCTTTCACATAGCATTCAATACTGAAAGGCAGCGTCCATTATTGACCATCACTCACCCTTTCACATAGCATTCAATACTGAAAGGCAGCGTCCATTATTGACTATCACTCACCCTTTCACATAGCATTCAAAACTGAAAGGCAGGTCTATTATGTGTAAGAGGCAGCAAGGTCAAACCCACTGGGCACACTACGTCATTTAAACATGCATAATTGGGTAATATTTGGTTGAGACGTTGATCAATGAGATTTCTACCTACATTCACCCACTCAAAAACTCAGCCAAACGTTAGTTGAATTTCCAGTGTGTTGTCACTATGCTTTCAACCATCTAAAAGCACAACCACATTTTTCCAACGGAAAAACAATGTCTGATTTGGGGTTTAGTAGCCACAGCGCTTTCAACCATTTAAAAGCACAGCGAAGTTAAAATGGGAATTACAATGTCAGATATTTGGTTTATTTAATGTGTACAACAGATTCAAGTGATTTCCACAGGAGGCTGCTGAGGAGAGGACGGCTCATGATAATGGCTGGAACGGAGCAAATGGAATGGCATCAAACCATGTGTTTGATGTATTTGATATCATTCCACCATTAGCTCCAGCCGTTACCACGAGCCCGTCCTCCCCAATTAAGGTGCCACCAGCCTCCTGTGGTTTGATATGCGCTTACTCTAACAGCGTTTCCCAAACCCGGTCCCCGGGACCACAAGGGGTGCATGCTTTGGTTTTTGCCCTAACACTACACAGCTGATTCAAATTATCAAAGCTTGATGATCAGTTGATTATTTGAATCAGCTGTGTAGTGCTAGGGCAAAAACCAAAACGTATACCCCTTGGGGTCCCGGGGACCGGGTTTGGGAAACCCTGATCTAATAGCAGAACCAAATTACCTGGATTGCAGTTGAGATTACATTAAAGGTACATGGTGCAAGTGATCAATGCCATTTGAGATTCTGCACAGATTATTACAGCAATTGTGAAGATCTCCACAGACCTGCGATGACCTATGCATGCTATCTCGATGACCTATGCACGCTTTATATGATTACATAAGAAGGAATTGATAGTTACAGTAACTTCAAAATGTGGCCATGGATGTGTTACTCATTTTAAAGTTGAATGTTACATTAGTTTGTAAAATAGCCTTAATTTCAGGCTATTTACTGTGTTACAAAAGTAATATTGAATTGTGTTTGGTTGACAATTTAACCAAGTATCAACATTTAAAGGAGACTGTGGATAGTTCCATCTGAGACACTGGCTTAATCCCATTCTTTAACTTTTTATCTTTGGTTGAGTTGGAGACATGAATCCAACATATCATTTCTTAACTTGTCGACAAGTTATATACAAAAGTATGTTGTGGACACCCTTTCAAATTAGTGGATTCGGCTATTTCAGCCACACCCGTTGCTGACAGGTGTATAAAATCGAGCACACAGCCATGCAATCTCCATAGACAAACATTGGCAGTAGAATGGCCTTACTGAAGACCTCAGTGACTTTCAATGTGGCACCGTCATAGGATGCCCTGTTTCTGCCCTGCTAGTGCTGCCCTGATAAACTGTAAGTGCTGTTATTGTGAAGTGGAAACATCTAGGAGCAAGAACGGCTCAGCCGCGAAGTGGTAGGCCACACAAGCTCACAGAACAGGACCGCCAAGTGCTGAAGCGCTTAAAAATCATCTGTCTTCGGTTGCAACACTCACTACCGAGTTCCAAATTGCCACTGGAAGCAACGTCAGCACAATAACTGTTCGTCGGGAGCTTCATGAAATGGGTTTCCATGGCCGAGCAGCCACACACAAGCCTAAGATCACCATGTGCAATACCAAGCGTCGGCTGGAGTGGTGTAAAGCTCACCGTCATTGGAATCTGGAGCAGTGGAAACGCATTCTCTTGAGTGATGAATCACGCTTCACCATCTGGCAGTAAGACGGAAGACTCTGGGTTTGGCAGATGCCAGGAGAACGCTACCTGACCCAGTGCATCGTGCCAACTGTAAAGTTTGGTGGAGGAGGAATAATGGTCTGGGGCTGTTTTTCGTGGTTTGTGCTAGGGCCCTTAATTCCAGTGAAGGGAATTCTTAACGCTACAGCATACAATGACATTCTAGACTATTCTGTGCTTCCAACTTTGTGGCAACAGTTTGGGGAAGTCACTTTACTGTTTCAACATGACAATGACCCCGTGCACAAAGCAAGGTCCATACAGAAATGGTTTGTCGAGATCGGTGTGGAAGAACTTGACTGGCCTGCACAGAGCCCTAACCTCAACCCCATCGAACACCTTTGGGATGAATGGAAACAAGTTCCTGCAGCAATTTTCCAACATTTTGTGGAAAGCCTTCCCAGAAGAGTGGAGGCTGTTGTAGCAGCAAAGGGGGGACCAACTCCATATTAATGCCCATGATTTTGGAATGAGATGTTCGAGCAGGTGTCCACATACTTTTGGTCATGTAGTGTATTTCAAAAGTAGCAATTAATAATAATAATAATAATAATTGTTTGAATAAAAACATTCCAGTTTGTTTACAAATTAATAATTGATACGTTGGAGTCACGTCTCCATCTCAACCAAAAGTTATATAAGGAGGACTAAATCAAATCAAACTTTAAATAATTATTTGTGGACAAACTGGAATTATAGCCAGACTATGTCAGTGGCACAGATGGAACTATCGAAGCAGAAGATACATCTCCTTCAAATGTTGATATTTGGTTACGCTGACAACCAAACACAATTCAATATCACTAAATATCATTCCATTTGAAATCAACCAGAGCTTGAAACCCTAAAGGCCTAATGTCCTTTCAATTTTTTTATTCAGTCAATTGCTGTTGCTGACGTTGCAAATTATATGTATGCCTCAATAGCATCATTGATGATATACAGTATGAGTGATAAAGTGTGGTCACATTTTCATTTTCTCTGTTAACCTTACCCTTTGGAATGACTTCGATAGCAACAGTGAATCTACTTCGTTTTTAAGTGGAGATCTCTCATCAATCATTCTCATGATAGCACATTCGTAATAGTCAGTAACAAATATCAAAGCTAAGCAGGGCTGGGCTTGGTTAAAACCCTGGATAGGAGACCAAAGGGAAGCTGTAGATAGATCGACTCTCCAGTAGGAGGTGCTGCCCTATAGTTTTATTTCAAAAAGTAAATATAACGTTTAAAATCTGATGTTGTTTTTAAAGGCACAAATGTATTTTCCACGTAGATACCTATTGTCATCTTCACAGGATTTGAGCAATATGGCAATTCAGAGAGATCCGAAGATACAGTGGCTTGTGAAAGTATTCACCCCCCTTGGCATTTTTCCTATTTTGTTGCCTTACAACCTGGAATTTAAATGGATTTTTTGGGGGTTTGTATCATTTGATTTACACAACATGCCTACCATTTTGAAGATGCAAAATATTTTTTATTGTGAAACTAACAAGAAATAAGACAAAAAAACTGAAAACTTGAGCGTGCGTAACTATTCACCCCCCCAAAGTCAATACTTTGTAGAGCCACCTTTTGCAGCAATTACAGCTGCAAGTCTCTTGGGTTATGTCTCTAAAAGCTTGGCACATCTAGCCACTGGGATTTTTTCCCATTCTTCAAGGCAAAACTGATCCAGCTCCTTCAAGTTGGATGGGTTCCGCTGGTGTACAGCGATCTTTAAGTCATACCACAGATTCTCAATTTGTTTGAGATCTGGGCTTTGACTAGGCCATTCCAAGACATTTAAATGTTTCCCCTTAAACCACTCGAGTGTTGCTCTAGCAGTATGCTTAGGGTCATTGTCCTGCTGGAAGGTGAACCTCCGTCCCAGTTTCAAATCTCTGGAAGACTAAAACAGGTTTCCCTCAATAATTTCCCTGTATCTAGCACCATCCATCCTTCCTTCAATTCTGACCAGTTTCCCAGTCTCTGCCAATGAAAAACATCCCCACAGCATGATGCTGCCACCACCATGCTTCACTGTGGGGATGGCGTTCTCGGGGTGATGAGAGGTGTTGGGTTTGCGCCAGACCTAGTGTTTTCCTTGATGGCCAAAAAGCTCAATTTTAGTCTCATCTGACCAGAGTACCTTCTTCCATATGCTTGGGGAGTCTCCCACATGCCTTTTGGCGAACACCAAACGTGTTTGCTTATTTTTATCTTTAAGCAATGGCTTTTTTCTGGCCACTCTTCTGTAAAGCCCAGTTCTGTGGAGTGTACGGCTTAAAGTGGTCCTATGGACAGATACTCCAATCTCTGCTGTGGAGCTTTGCAGCTCCTTCAGGGTTATCTTTGGTCTCTTTGTTGCCTCTCTGATGAATGCCCTCCTTGCCTGGTCCGTGTGTTTTGGTGGGTGGCACTCTCTTGGCAGGTTTGTTGTGCTGCCATATTCTTGCCCCTTGCTTAGTGGTTTTGCAGACTCTGGGGCCTTTCAGAACAGGTGTATATATACTGAGATCATGTGACACTTAGATTGCACACAGGTGGACTTTATTTAACTAATTATGTGACTTCTGAATTTAATTGGTTGCATCAGATCTTATTTAGGGGCTTCATAGCAAAGGGGGTGAATACATATGCACGCACCACTTTTCCGTTATTAATTTTTTTGAATTTTTTGAAACAAGTTATTTTTTTCATTTCACTTCACCAATTTGGACTATTTTGTGTATGTCCATTACATGAAATCCAAATAAAAATCCATTTAAATTACAGGTTGTAATGCAACAAAATAGGAAAAACACCAAGGGGGATGAATACTTTTGCAAGGCACTGTAAGCATCCTTGGACCTGTGGTGAATATTACTGCAATCATTCAGGGAAATTTTCAAAGAGAACTTCGCAAAGTGGCTAACGTCAATATCTCTGTGACCTAAAGACATATGTTTATCCTACTGCAAAAGAGGGATGTTTCAAATCCATGCAATTAATATGCGGGCAGTGTTTCAGTGAAGGTTACACATGATCTAAACCAAGAGAAGGCAATCAGCTGTAACTGCCAGACCATTTGTTTGTAAACACCGCCTCCATCATGAAACCTGTCAACAATGACATGTTAGATGTGATAAACATGCAGGCAATTAGTTTGTAAGCCTTGTTCTAGTAGAGCACAATATGAGAAGCCACGTCCTCTCCGAGTGTGTGTGTGTGTGTGTGTGTGTCACGAGAATTTCTATTTCTATGAATAATTCCCAGAGGGTGTAAGGCTCTGGTTTAATCATGAATTAAACGAAGGTCCGCAACCAACAAGAATGATCTGTATGTTTTAATCATGGAGAGCTCTGGCGCCAAAAAACATACATACAGCTTTTATATCCATTGACACACAAAGGCACTTTGCTCCGCCCACCTTTAAACAGTTTCTTAGTCCCCTTCACCCTGGAATGCTTTCTCAACAGTTTCTAACTCCTCCCCCTCAGTTAGTGGGTTGACACTACATTATAACTCTAACACCGTTCACACATTTATACTGTATTTGGGGTGAAATCCTTTAGTCATTATTCTTAAAATACAAATTAATCTATCAGTGTGTGTGTGTGTGTGTGTGTTAAAACCCTGAGCCCTGTGTATGGGATCATGCTGGGGTGCGCCCGGGGCCCTGTGTATTGTAGCAGACATGATGTGTAACAGGTGTATGGGTGAGAGAGGGGGAGACGTCTACAGCTGTCCCTGCATGTACAGGTCATGTCCTACCCCATCTGCCTTCCCCACTACCCCCTGAGCCCCCGAGCGCCCGACGTGTGTGTGTGTGTGTGTTAGGGAGAGTGGACTTGTGTATGTGGTGTGTTTGAGAGAGAAAGAGAGAAAGAGAGAGTGCCTAGTGTGTGTGTGTGTGTGTCTCGGAGACCAGACGTTGGTTCCCTCACACCCCAGCCAGGGCTCAGCACCTTTCCCTCTGCCCTCCAGCGTCCCACAATCCCCTTCCACCTGCCCCGTCCACCATCAATAGCCCACGGGCACACAAGGAGGTTGGACTCACACTGGCTCTGCCATATGTCCATTTAACAACTCACTGTCACGGCCCATAGTCCTGCTTCGGCCTGCAATAACAAGTCCCAAGTAAATCTCAGTGAAACAAATCTATTCAAAGAGAGTGTGAAATGTAATTCTTAGGGCAAATGTGTTGTGGAATTGATAGGTGTCCTATATTTGTAATGGGGAAATGTAATCGGCCCCTGACCGATTGAATTTGTTGAATGCCTGGCTGGTGCATTCAAGCAGGCCCTTATTTGTTCAAGTCTGAAGTCAAGTTACAGTCCATATAAAAACCTTTTCATACTGCCAAATGAATGACCTCGTACCCCTGCACATGGACTCAGTACTGGTACCCCGTGTATATAGCCAAGTTATCGTTAGTCATTGTGGAATTATTCCTCGTGTTATTATTTTTTCTTCTATATTTTCTCTCTGCATTGTTGGGAAGGGCCCGTCAGTAAGCATTTCAAGCATGTGAGAAATACAATTTGATTTAGTAAGATGTTATTGCTGGCGGTATGCCAAAGAGAGTCAGAATGATCTGTTTTAAGTGGATGCATCTTACTGGGTATATCAGCACTAAGTAGTCTTCATTGTCAAACACACACAGTAAATAAACTGAATAGTCATTTGTGATAGATCATGTTACACAAACCTCTCTCTTTTCATGACTGACTTGAGGAAATAAAAATAAGTTGAATAACTTTACTGCTTCCAATCTTGTCAAGCCTGTGTTTTCTAGCCTTTCACCACCAGGGTTTCTGACAAGATGTTGATTGACAGGTGGACCCCAGATTATCATATCCAGTCAAAGTGGACCCCATTAGCTCTGGGTGATGGAAAACAGAGAGGCTAATTGGTTCAATGCAACACAATGCCTTCTGGGTAATACCACATGGGCAACATGGGAGAGAAAATGAATCGGCTGATTTTTCCTCTGAATTAGATTTGCTCTGCTGTCAAAAAATTTGACTTATGAAAATGTTGATGAAATAAAGTTGTACGATCAGTGACTCAGTAGTTTTAGCCTTAAACGTCATCTGAGTGTTTTGTCTGTCTATCTGTTGTGAAAGCTATTCCACAGATTCAAAGCTGACATTGCTTCATGAATGTAAATGTATACACATTTGATGACATACTTCTGAGCACACAATATGACAAGAGAACATTTAATGAGTCTAGGGACTTAACAAAAATGGGACTGGGTACCCAAATACATCCACACATGTAATACATGTGTAATTGGGACCCGAAGGAGGAAGTACATCTCGTAGACAAGTTCACAATTCTAAAACCCATAGACGTTTTGCCTGGAAAGTATAGCATGGACGGTTCTAATTTTTTAATATGTTATTACCTTAACTTTTGTCCATTAAAATGAGAGAAGTCACGTCATGTTTGGTAAAAAAAATTAAAACTCATCCATTTGAAAGATAAATCGTCAAAGCAATGACGACAAGCAAAATGTGTATGGGCTTTAAAATGGACAGCTGTCCTAGCTGCACAACATGACCTCACTTCCTCTTTCTGCTCCCTACACCTATAATTGACTACTACGTGTCACATTTACCAAAGTAATGGTTAATGATCACACCAGCTACCACCGGTTAGTATATGGCAGCGGTACTCAACTCTTACCCTACGAGGTTCGAAGCCTGCTGGTTTTCTGCTCTACCTGATCATTAATTGCACCCACCTGGTGTCCCAGGTCAAAAATCAGTCCCTGATTAGAGGGGAACGATGAAAATATGCAGTGGAACTGGCTTCCAGGTCCAGAGTTGAGTTTGAGGGGTATATGACATACCCCATTCCAACCTGCATAATGGATAACCTGTTGAAATATGCACTTATAAAGCATTTCTAGATATACCTATTTTGCACTGCTAATGTCGTACAGCTCTTAAATACAGCTCCCCTTAACTAAAGAGTAACCTTGTCTAATAATATACACATGGGCCCTTAGACCTCGCTTGGCCTCGGATCATTACATTTTAGTCAATTAACAGACGCTCTTATCCAGAGCGACTTACAATTAGTGCATTTTTATTTATTCCCCCCCCCCTTTTTTTCTCCCCAATTTTCGTGATATCCAATTGGTAGTTACAGTCTTGTCCCATCGCTGCAACTCTCGTACGGACTCGGGAGGGGCGAAGTTCGAGAGCCATATTGCATTCATCTTAAGATAGCTAGGTGATGAGACAACCACACATCACAATCAGATCAGGTACATTTTCCCTCAAAGTATTTATCAGCAGCCTGCTAGTCTACGAGCTGTGGTGTTCTGTTGCGTAGCAGCCTGCTAGTCTACTGGCTGTGGTGTTCTGTTGCGTAGCAGCATGCTATTCTACTGGCTGTGGTGTTCTGTTGCGTAGCAGCATGCTAGTCTACTGGCTGAGGTGTTCTGTTGCGTAGCAGCATGCTAGTCTACTGGCTGTGGTGTTCTGTTGCGTAGCAGCATGCTAGTCTACTGGCTGTGGTGTTCTGTTGCGTAGCAGCATGCTAGTCTACTGGCTGTGGTGTTCTGTTGCGTAGCAGCATGCTAGTCTACTGCAGTGGCGGCTCCTGAAAAAATTCTCAGGAGGGGCAATTTTTCTGATGATTTAGATGACCTACACACATTTTTAAAAAGATATGTCCAGCAACAACATGAAGACAGGGGCAGCATATAAGTCAATACCAGAAGCATTTATTGACTGATCTCAAAAGTGTTGGCTTACAAAAGCAAAATAAGTTATCACAGTAAAAATAATCAAGGGTGTTCTTTCACATTCCTCAACACTGCATAAACAATATGTATGGCTTTGTAGAAATGAACAACCATATTCTGGCCAATTGTATAGATTTGTAAATATGAACAACCATATTCTGGCCAATTGTATAGATTTGTAAAAATGAACATGAACAGATTTTTTATTTTTTTGAATGGCAGTACCTTTCAAACATGTCTGCTTGCAGTAAGGTAGCACTCACAAGGTGGCCAGAGAAAGAGAACCTTTCTTTGGTGTGATCCAGGATGGTGTTGCAGACCTCTTCAGACAGCCTCTGCTTCTCCTCTTCTCTCAAAGCTGTTCTGGGTCTTTTGGCTCCTGTTGCTTCTTGCAGCTGCTGTTGAGAGGAGTCCCTGAAGGCAAACAGACCAATGTGTTTGTTGGCTTTGTACAGTATTGTTGTCTATGTGATGCACAGGTATATGCAATGTATCCATGTATAGTACAAATACTTCAGTTCCACTTAAAATGGGCAGGGATGCATAAAGTCTTTAGTGTTTAAGTTAGCCTTTGTGTCTCACATAGCCTGGATGTTCAGCACAGTATACAGTGGTGCTCATAAGCTTATGATCCCATGCTAAAGTTGACTAAAAAGAGGAATAAAAAAGAAAAGAAAATTGGTGTCCTTAAAGGTTGGATTTTCCAACTTTTTTAATTAAGTCATTAAGATCAATTTCCAAAAGATGATTTTTTTATTTTTTTATTCCTCTTTTTAGTCAGCTTTAGAATGTGTTCATACACTTATGAGCACCACTGTACAGTACACATAGTATATAAAATAAGATAGATTACACCACTGGCCATATATAATGACAATAATGTAATTTCAAACACAAATGCAGTCTCCTTTCATGCATACATTTTCAAATAAAGCTCTGCTTTGAGAAAGATCGAATGATATTGTTTAATCTTTATCTTACCTTATGGCCTGCACACTGCTTGCGAAGCTGTCGAGGGCACGTTTGATAAAGACAGCATCGATGTCCTTATTCTGTAGCTTCTGGTACGGTGGGCTGGTCAAATGAACCCAATGAACCCGTCCGGATGGCTTCAAAACATTCTATGAGGTCGTCTCGTAGACAGTGTTCACGACTCTGCTGTTGCTAACCTCATCGTTGTGGCGGCGGACAGCTAGCCTGTATCCCTCATCCAGTTGAGTGGCAATATTCACTCTCACCAAAGCAGACAATCTCAAACAGCTATCAATGTGGGTCTTTGACAGCTCATTTTTCTTAATCTTTTCTGAAAGATGGTGCATGTCGGTTACACCAGTCGCTGTCCAAGCGTTGCTGTCTGCCGTTCATGGTTACGTTACGTTACGTATGACGAAAGCGCGTAAG
>NW_028160023.1:0-14974 GCF_964263955.1 Coregonus lavaretus
GTCCAGGAGCTGGTCAGGGTTAGAGGCGTTTAGAATCCCCCCCCCCCCGTGCATTACCTACATACATGCATACATGCACCTCATTCTAAACCAGAATGGATCAGCGTTGTAATTGTGTTTTTGTGTCTCTGGATAAGAGCGTCTGCTAAATGACGTAAATGTGCCCTTGAGCAAGGCACTTAACCCTAATTGCTCCTGTAAGTCGCTCTGGATAAGAGCGTCTGCTAAATGACTAAAATGTAAATGTAAATGTGTTTTAATTCCACACAGCCCTGTAGGTTTCTACATGCTGTCCATTGCTCAGTAGCGTTCAAACTACTGGACATAAACCCTTAGTTCAGGGGAGAGTAACAGACTACGGTGTGTCCTCTTCCTTTCAGTATGTAGGTAGTCGCTTTGTATTACTGTTTCTGAAGTCCAGACTGACATGACGGCAGACTGAATACACACAGTCCTATCCTTTCTACCTCAAATAGCTGCTAAATAATGTTGATATTGTTGTAAATAACACTGAATAACCAACAAGCTAACAACAAAAATCATAGTAAAATGCTAATAACGTAAGCTAATGACGTCAAATCAATCGATGTCAAAATCATTGCGTGTTGAATCATCTGCAATCCTAAATGTGTGTTTTCTCTTAATGTTGTAGTTCTCAAAGAAACGTTTTCTCTTAATGTTGTAGTTCTCAAATAAATGTTTTCTCTTAATGTTGTAGTTCTCAAATAAATGTTTTCTCTTTCTCCCTCTCTAACTTTCAATTTCTATTTCACCGACCCTCCCTCCATGTCTCCCCACCTCCCTCCCTCCATGTCTCCCTCCCTCCCTCCCTCCATGTCTCCCTCCCTCCCTCCATGTTTCCCCACCTCCCTCCCTCCCTCCCTCCATGTCTCCCTCCCTCCCTCCATGTCTCCCCACCTCCCTCCCTCCATGTCTCCCTCCCTCCCTCCCTCCATGTCTCCCTCCCTCCCTCCATGTTTCCCCACCTCCCTCCCTCCCTCCCTCCATGTCTCCCTCCCTCCCTCCATGTCTCCCCACCGCTCTCCCTCCCTCCATGTCTCCCTCCCTCCCTCCCTCCATGTCTCCCTCCCTCCCTCCCTCCATGTCTCCCCTTCTCCCTCCATGTCTCCATGTCTCCCTGCCTCCCTCCATGTCTCCGTCTCCCCACCTCTCTCCCTCCCTCCATGTCTCCCCACCTCCCTCCCTCCCTCCATGTCTCCCCACCTCTCTCCATGTCTCCCTCCCTCCCTCCATGTCTCCCTCCCTCCCTCCATGTCTCCCCACCTCCCTCCCTCCCTCCATGTCTCCCCACCTCCCTCCCTCCATGTCTCCCCACCTCCCTCCCTCCCTCCATGTCTCCCTCACTCCCTCCCTCCATGTCTCCCCACCTCCCTCCCACCCTCTGTCTCCCCACCTCCCTCCCTCCCTCCATGTCTCCCTCCCTCCATGTCTCCCTCCCTCCATGTCTCGCTCCCTCCCTCCCTCCCTCGCTCCCTCCCTCTCTCCATGTATCCCCACTTCCCTCCCTCCCTCCCTCCCTCCATGTCTCCCTCCCTCCATGTCTCCCCACCTCCCTCCCTCCCTCCATGTCTCCCTCCCTCCCTCCATGTCTCCCCACCTCCCTCCATGTCTCCCTCCCTCCCTCCATGTCTCCCCACATCATCCCTCCATGTCTCCCCATCTCCATCCCTCCATGTCTCCCTCCCTCCATGTCTCCCCACCTCCCTCCCTCCCTCCATGTCTCCCTCACTCCCTCCCTCCATGTCTCCCCACCTCCCTCCCTCCCTCCATGTCTCCCTCCCTCCATGTCTCGCTCCCTCCCTCCCTCCCTCCCTCGCTCCCTCCCTCTCTCCATGTATCCCCACTTCCCTCCCTCCCTCCCTCCCTCCCTCCCTCCCTCCATGTCTCCCTCCCTCCCTCCATGTCTCCCCACCTCCCTCCATGTCTCCCTCCCTCCCCTCCCTCCATGTCTCCCCACCTCCCACCTCCCTCCATGTCTCCCCACCTCCCTCCATGTCTCCCCACCTCCCTCCATGTCTCCGCACCTCCCTCTCCCACATCCATCCCTCTCTCCCCCATCCATCTCTCTCTCTCTCCCATCCATCCCCCTCTCTCCCCCATCCATCCCTCTCTCCCCCATCCATCCCTCTCTCTCCCCCCATCCATCCCTCTCTCTCTCCCCATCCATCCCTCCCTCTCTCCCCCATCCATCCCTCTCTCCCCCATCCATCCCTCTCTCTCTCCCCATCCCTCACTCTCTCTCTCTCCCATCCCTCTCTCTCTCCCCATCCCTCTCTCTCCCCCATCCCTCCCTCTCTCTCTCTCCATCCCCTCTCTCTCTCCCCATCCCCCCCTCTCTCTATACCTATCTCTCTCTCCCCATCCCTCCCTCTCTCCCCATTCCTCCCTCTCTCTCTATCCCTTTCTCTCTCTCCCCCATCCCTCCCTCTCTCTCTATCCCTCTCTCTCTATCCCTCTCTCTATCCCTCTCTCTCTCTATCCCTTTCTCTCTCTCCCCATCATCCCTCTCTCTCCCCATCCCTCTCTCTTCCACATCCCTCCCTCTCTCTCTATCCCTCTCTCTCTCTATCCCTCTCTCTCTCTATCCCTTTCTCTCTCTCCCCCATCCCTCTCTCTCTCTCCCCATCCATCCCTCTCTCTCTCTCTCTCTCTCTCTCCCCCATCGCTCACCCTTCTCACTGCCCTTCTCCCTTCCCATCTCTTCCCCCCTCCAGACTGGCGGTATCCCGTACTAACCCCCAGCTCCTGGACATTGGGGTGACCCCCCAGGATTGGCTGACAGAACCTGACTGGGCCAATGGGAACACACCCAACAAGAACACTGCCAATAAGAACACATTGAACAAGAATACCACCAATGGGGACGACTTCGTTGGCTTCTGATCGACCACCGGAGGGCGACCAAGAGGCACAGCCTTTTGTGTCTTTGGCCCAATCCCAAATCAACCCCTAGTTCCTATGCTGGAGCTAGACCATATAGTGTGCACCTGTCAAATCCCCTCAGATCTTCACAAGTGCATAGGGCACAGGACACAGGGTCTAGGGGTCTATTTGGGATTGGGCCATAGAAGAGTTGACTTCGGTTCCATTCCAAACCGATCCCTTGCCTCTGTCCTTATTCCCTAGTTGACTCCTCCTCCTTATAGATCTGAAAGGACTGCATAGGTTGAGAGCTTTGGTTGAAATTCTGTCATATTGCCTAAGTTTAAACCATCACGTTTTTTGTAGATATACATTGGGTCGCCAGGAAGAGTCTATGGGTAGACGCTAGGGATTTGACTTGGGACCTTTTTATATATTTTTTATAAACTGGGTGCTTGAATGCTGATTGGCTGAAAGCCGTGGTATATCAGACGCTATACAACGGGTATAACAAAACATTTGATTTTTACTGCTCTAATTACATTGGTAACCAGTTTATAATAGCATTAAGGCACCTCAGGGGTTTGTGGTATATGGCCAATATACCATGGCTAAGGGCTGTGTCCAGGCACTCCGCGTTGCGTCGTACATAAGAACAGCCCTTAGCCGTGGTATATTGGCCATATACCACACCTCCTCTGGCCTTATTGCTATTATAAACTGGTTACCAATGTAATTAGAGCAGTAAAAATCAAATGTTTTGTTATACCTGTTGTATAGCGTCTGATATACCACGGCTTTCAGCCAATCAGCATTCAGGGCTCGAGTCACCCGGTTTATGAGATTTAGAGCTAAACTATTCTTCATCCGTCACAGTAAGCATTGCATTAGTATTACACATAAACACACTCTGTACCACAAAGCCTCAAATACAGACCAAGCAAGACAATACATTTTGGTACTCCCTACATTCGATAGTTGTATCGGGGATGTATTGTTTACATGCTAGAGTCTGGTTCAGTTTCCATGAAACAGGAGAAAGCACTTTGAAAAATAGGTACTTACTGAATTTGTTCCAACTTGTTCAAAACGATTTATCCTGTTTGTGCCTGTCTACTTAAGGTGATCCAGGAAAGTGATGTACTATAGTGAATCCCTTCCTACCATTTTCACCCTGTTCTGTAGCCTTTCTCTACCCTCATGTCCAATGGACCGTGTACTACTTTACTGTATACCAGCAGAACTTTGAATAAAAATGTTAATTATGTATATGAAATGAAACCGATGTTTGGTCTACTTCTAGGAAAGTATGTTTACTGTTGCACAACTCCAGTGAAAGAAGAGGGTGTTACTGACAGTGTTGTAAAATTCCGGTAACTTTCCCAAAATATACCCTTTTATTAATTTTTTTCACAAATCCTGGTTGGAGTGTTCTGGATGTCCTGCTTAATCCGGTATTTCTGTAAAACATTTTTGGGATAGTTACCGGAACTTTTCGAAACCTAGTTGTTGCCAATGCTAAACCATTACAAAATAGAGGACTTGAAGTACAGTTGGTTTATTTCCACCAGCAGGTGGCCGGACTGTACCACATCATTCCACCACTGGCTCAGTGGCTTCCTCTCCCCTCCCTCCTCTCCAGCACTGAACTGACAGCAACTAGTATGATGTAATGCATGCCCACTGGGAGGGGAATCCTGCAGATGAAGCAATGTAGAGGAAGCCGTCTGACCTTGTACTGAGTCCTTACACTTTTCCCTACAGGACTGTGCAGATGAGAAAATGCCAGTGTTAAGGTCAAGGGTGGTCAGTATCTACAGTGTTCATCTTTAAAGGATTTCTACAATCGCCTGCCATGTGTGTATGTATGTGCGTGTGAGAGAGCAAGAAAATATCATTTTAAAATCTAAAATTTGGAGGAAAGAAATTCCCTTTGAGGCAACTCACCGGTAAATTCCCTTTGAGGCAACTCACCGGTAAATTCCCTTTGAGGCAACTCACCGGTAAATTCCCTTTGAGGCAACTCACCGGTAAATTCCCTTTGAGGCAACTCACCGGTAAATTCCCTTTGAGGCAACTCACCGGTAAATTCCCTTTGAGGCAACTCACCGGTAAATTCCCTTTGAGGCAACTCACCGGTAAATAATGCAGGTGCTTAATAATGTTTTTCTCAACCACTTGTCAAAAAAATCTGGCTCCGAGCCAGGGACAGATTGCGTGTGTGCGAATGCGCGCACGAGGGTGTGTGTATGTGACTGTTTTTTTTGTGTGTGTGTGTGTGTGTGTGTGTGTGAGACTTCAAGTCTGAGTGAGAGTGTGTTTGCGTGCATGGATGTGTGTGCATGTGCAAACATAACGTTTTATCTGTGAGTGTGTGTGTGTGTTTATCTGTGAGTGTGTGTGTGTTTATCTGTGAGTGTGTGTGTGTGTTTATCTGTGAGTGTGTGTGTGTGTGTTTATCTGTGAGTGTGTGTGTGTTTATCTGTGAGTGTGTGTGCGGCGCCGACCCTGGTGTCTCTCAGGTCTCCAGAGTCCTCTTCACACGACAGAACAGAACGTGTCTGGCAACGTGTGAGTGTGTGAGGCTCAGCAGTCATCTGGAAGGGTGCAGGGGACCAGACTAACCCTCTCTGTCTCTTCATCCTCCTGATACTGAATATCGGAGCTTTAATATCAGCCCTGCAGCTAGTGCACATTTCTTCTGGTACTGAAGAGCTTCAGGAGCTATGTCCTAGATCTGATTCTCCATGGGAGAAACTACAACAAAACACAACATAAAGCTGAATAATAATATAATAATAATATGCCATTTAGCAGACGCTTTTATCCAAAGCGACTTACAGTCATGCGTGCATACATTTTTTTTTTTTTTGTGTATGGGTGGTCCCGGGGATCGAACCCACTACCTTGGCGTTATAAGCGCCGTGCTCTACCAGCTGAGCTACAGAGGACCACTGAAGTCTGCTCAAGGAATTAGGAATGGTCTTCACTTGATTATAGTAGCAGGGTTGACCAACTTGGCTCTGAGGGCTGCAGTGTGTCTGCAGGTGTATGTTCTAACACACATGCTTAAACAAATTCTGATCTCCTGATTCTTGTGCCTCAGTGTGACTCAGTGTGCCTCATTGTGCCCCAGTGTGACTCATTGTGACTCAGTGGGCCTCGGTGTGACTCGGTGTGCCTTTTTGTGCCTCAGTGTTTGTCAGTGAGATCTGCAGTTCTGCCTCGCTGTACAGTAAAGCTAATTTATGCCTTTGGTTCCACTGAGCGCTCAGGGAGGATCTGTTTTATTGATGCAATGGCTGGCCGTGGAGGGTTAGTGCTAACTGGGCTATGTTTTTAATTAATATACACTACCGTTCAAAAGTTTGGGGTTACTTAGAAATGTCCTTGTTTTCGAAACCTTTTTTCCCCCCATTAAAATAACGTCAAATTGATCAGAAATACAGTGTAGACATTGGTAATGTTGTAAATGGCTGATTTTTAATGGAATATCTATATAGGCGTACAGAGTCCAATTATCAGCAACCATATGTCCTGTGTTCCAATGGCACGATGTGTTTGCTAATCCAAGTTTATCATTTTAAAAGGCTAATTGATCATTAGAAAACCCTTTTGCAATTATGTTAGCACAGCTGAAAGCTGTTGTGCTGATTTAAAGAAGCAATAAAACAGGCCTTCTCGAGACTAGTTGAGTATCTGGAGCATCAGCAATTGTGGGTTCGATTACAGGCTCAAAATGGCCAGAAACAAATAACTTTCTTCTGAAACTCGTCAAGTCTATTCTTGTTCTGAGAAATGAAGGCTATTCCATGCGAGAAATTGCCAAGAAACTGAAGATCTCGAACAACGCTGTGTACTACTCCCTTCACAGAACAGCGCAAACTGGCTCTAACCAGAATAGAAAGAGGAGAGGGAGGCCCCGATGCAC
This sequence comes from Coregonus lavaretus, assembly GCF_964263955.1. Classification (NCBI taxonomy): domain Eukaryota; kingdom Metazoa; phylum Chordata; class Actinopteri; order Salmoniformes; family Salmonidae; genus Coregonus; species Coregonus lavaretus. The sequence goes on from NW_028160023.1 coordinate 6,815, forward strand.
AACTGAGCAAGAGGACAAATACATTAGAGTTTCTAGTTTGAGAAACAGGCGCATCACAGGTCCTCAACTGGCAGCTTCATTAAATAGTACACGCAAAACACCTGTCTCAACGTCAACAGTGAAGCCTAACCTAAACCCTAACCTAACCTAAACCCTAACCTTAACCCTTACCCTAACCTTAACCCTTACCTAACCCTAACCCTTAACTTAACCATTCAACTTTTAGGGCCATCCCAAGGATCCCGGATAGCAAGGACAGACCGGAAAGGAAAAGGCGAAGGGAGAGGATTTACTCCAACAAAATCTGGCAGTGTGAGAAACAATTTTTTTGTGTGGAGGTGTATGAGAGAGTGTCGAATTATGTGAGGCTTATTTTATCTAATAGAAGTTTTGTCATGTTTAGGCTGTTACAAATGTACTGATATAAGAGGATGTGCGTAGCATTCTGGGATATCATACTTTGAGAAAAACGACGTGGTTCTGCCTGTTGTTCAAATCAAATCAAAATTGTATTTGTCACATGCTCCGAATACAACAGGTGTAGACCTTACAGTGAAATGCTTACTTACAAGCCCTTAACCAACAATGCAGTTTTAAGAAAAATAAGTGTTAAGTAAAAAAATAGATAAATAAAAACGAATTAAAGAGCAGCTGTAAAATAACAGTAGCGAGGCTATATACAGGGGGGTACTGGTACAGAGTCAATGTGCGGGGGCACAGGTTAGTCGAGGTAATTGAGGTAATATGTACATGTGGGTAGAGTTAAAGTGACTATGCATAGATAATAAACAGAGCAGCTTAAACGTGGGGGAATGCAAATAGTCCGGGTAACCATGATTAGCTGTTCAGGAGTCTTATGGCTTCGGGGTAGAAGCTGTTAAGAAGCCTTTTGGACCTAGACTTGGCGCTCTGGTACCGCTTGCCGTGTGGTAGCAGAGAGAACAGTCTATGACTTGGGTGACTGGAGTCTTTGACAATTGTTAGGGCCTTCCTCTGACACCGCCTGGTATAGAGGTCCTGGATGGCAGGAAGCTTGGCCCCAGTGATGTACTGGGCCGTACGCACTACCCTCTGTAGTGCCTTGCGGTCGGAGGCTGAGCAGTTGCCATACCAGGCGGTGATGCAACCAGTCAGGATGCTCTCAATGATGAAGCTATATAGCTTTTTGAGGATCTGAGGACCCATGCCAAATGTTTTCAGTCTCCTGAGGGGGAATAAGCTTTATCGTGCCCTCTTAACAACTGTCTTGGTGTGTTTGGACCATGATAGTTTGTTGGTGATGTGGACACCAAGGAACTTGAAGCTCTCAACCTGCTCCACTACAGCCCCGTTGATGAGAATGGGGGCGTGCTCGGTCCTCTTATTTTTCCTGTAGTCCACAATCATCTCCTTTGTCTTGATCACGTTGAGGGAGAGGTTGTTATCCTGGCACCACACGGCCAGGTCTCTGACCTCCTCCCTATAGGCTGTCTCGTCGGTGATCAGGCCTACCACTGTTGTGTAGTCGGGAAACTTAATGATGGTGTTGGAGTCGTGCCTGGCAATGCAGTCATGGGTGAACAGGGAGTACAGGAGGGGACTGAGTACGCACCCCTGAGGGGCCCCAGTGTTGAGGATCAGAGTGGCAGATGTGTTGTTACCTACCCTTACCACCTTGGGGCGGCCTGTCAGGAAGTCCAGGATACAGTTGCAGAGGGAGGTGTTTAGTCCCAGAGTCCTTAGCTTAGTGATGAGCTTTGAGGGCACTATGGTGTTGAACGCTGAGCTGTAGTCAATGAATAGCATTATCACGTAAGTGTTCCTTTTGTCCAGGTGGGAAAGGGCAGTGTGGAGTGCAATAGAGATTGCATCATCTGTGGATCTGTTGGGGCGGTATGCAAATTGGAGTGGGTCTAGGGTTTCTGGGATAATGGTGTTGATGTGAGCCATGACCAGCCTTTCAAAGCACTTCATGGCTACAGACATGAGTACTAAGGGTCGGTAGTCATTTAGGCAGGTTACCTTGGGCACAGGGACTATGGTGGTCTGCTTCAAACATGTAGGGATTACAGACTCAGTCAGGGACAGGTTGAAAATGTCAGTGAAGACACTTGCCAGTTGGTCAGCGCATGCTCGGAGTACACATCCTGGTAATCCGTCTGGCCCTGTGGCCTTGTGAATGTTTAAAGATCTTACTCACATCGGCTATGGAGAACGTGATCACACAGTTATCCGGAACAGCTGATGCTCTCATGCATGCTTCAGTGTTGCTTGCCTCGAAGCGAGCATAGAAGTAATTTAGCTTATCTGGTACGCTCGTGTCACTGGGCAGCTTGTGGCTCTGCTTCCCTTTGTAGTCTGTAATAGTTTGCAAGCCCTGCCACATCTGACGAGCGTCGGAGCCGGTGTAGTACGATTCAATCTTAGTCCTTTATTGACGCTTTGCCTGTTTGATGGTTCGTCAGAGGGCATAGCGGGATTTCTTATAAGCGTCCGGGTTACATTTACATTTTAGTCATTTAGCAGACGCTCTTATCCAGAGCGACTTACAGGAGCAATTAGGGTTAAGTGCCTTGCTCAAGGGCACATCGACAGATTTTTCACCTAGTCGGCTCGGGGATTACAACCAGCAACCTTTCGGTTACTGGCACAACGCTCTTAACCACTAAGCTACCTGCGGGTTAGAGTCCCGCTCCTTGAAAGCGGAAGCTCTACCCTTTAGCTCAGTGTGGATGTTGCCTGTAATCCATGGCTTCTGGTTGGGGTATGTACCTACGGTCACTGTTGGGACGACGTCATCGATGCACTTAGTGATGAAGCCAGTGACTGATGTGGCGTACTCCTCAATGCCATCGGAAGAATCCCGGAACATATTCCAGTCTGTGCTAGCAAAACAGTCCCGTAGCTTAGCATCTGCATCATCTGGCCACTTCTTTATTGACCGAGTCACTGGTGCTTCCTGCTTTAGTTTTTGTTTGTAAGCAGGAATCAGGAGGATAGAATTATGGTCAGATTTGCCAAATGGAGGGCGAGGGAGAGCTTTGTATGCGTCTCTGTGTGTGGAGTAAAGGTGGTCTAGAGTTGTTTTTCCTCTGGTTGCACATTTAACATGCTGGTAGAAATTAGGTAAAATGGATTTAAGTTTCCCTGCATTAAAGTCCCCGGCCACTACGAGCGCCGCATCTGGGTGAGCGTTTTCCTGTTTGCTTATGGCCTTATACAGCTCATTGACTGCGGTCTTAGTGCCAGTATCGGTTTGTGGTGGTAAATAGACAGCTACGAAAAATATAGATGAAAACTCTCTTGTTAAATAGTGTGGTCTACAGCTTATCATGAGATACTCTACCTCAGGCGAGCAAAACCTCAAGACTTCCTTAATATTAGATTTCGCGCACCAGCTGTTGTTTACAAATATACACAGACCGCCACCCCTTGTCTTACCGGAGTCAGCCGTTCTATCCTGCCGATGTAGCGTATATCCCGCCAGCTGTATGTTATCCATGTTGTCGTTCAGCCACGACTCAGTGAAACATATGATATTACAGTTTTTAATGTCCCGTTGGTAGGATATCCGTGATCATAGTTTGTCTATTTTGTTATCCAATGATTGTACGTTGGCTAATAGGACTGATGGTAGAGGCAGATTATGCACTCGCCGTCGGATCCTTACAAGGCACCCCGACCTACGTCCCCAATATCTCTGTCTCTTATGCGAATGATGGGGATTTAGGCCTTGTCGGGTCTCTGAAGAAAATCCTTCGCGTCCGACTCGTTAAAGAAAAAATCTTTGTCCAATACAAGGTGAGTAATCGCTGTCCTGATATTCATTAGCTATTTTCGGTCATAAGAGACGGTGGCAGAAACATTATGTACAGTCGTGGTCAAAAGTTTTGAGAATGACACAAATATTAATTTCACAAAGTCTGTTTTTATGATGTCAATTTGCATATACTCCAGAATGTTATGAAGAGTGATCAGATGAATTGCAAAGTCCCTCTTTGCCATGAAAATGAACTTAATCACCAAAAAAACATTTCCACTGCATTTCAGCCCTGCCACAAAAAGACCAGGTGACATCATGTCAGTGATTCTCTCGTTAACACAGTGTTGACAGTGTTGACGAGGACAAGGCTGGAGATCACTCTGTCATGCTGATTGAGTTAGAATAACAGACTGGAAGCTTTAAAAGGAGGGTGGTGCTTGAAATCATTGTTCTTCCTCTGTTAACCATGGTTACCTGCAAGGAAACACGTGCCATCATCATTGCTTTGCACAAAAAGGCCTTCACAGGCAAGGATATTGCTGCTAGTAAGATTGCACCTAAATCAACCATTAATCGGATCATCAAGAACTTCAAGGAGAGAGGTTCAATTGTTGTGAAAAAGGCTTCAGGACGCCCAAGAAAGTCCAGCAAGTGCCAGGACCGTCTCCTAAAGTTGATTCAGCTGCGGGATCGGGGCACCACCAGTGCAGAGCTTGCTCAGGAATGGCAGCAGGCAGGTGTGAGTGCATCTGCACGCACAGTGAGGCAAATACTTTTGGACGATGGCCTGGTGTCAAGAAGGGCAGCGAGGAAGCCACTTCTCTCCAGGAAAAACATCAGGGACAGACTGATATTCAGCAAAAGGTACAGGGATTGGACTGCTGAGGACTGGGGTAAAGTCATTTTCTCTGATGAATCCCCTTTCCGATTGTTTGGGGCATCCGGAAAAAAGCTTGTCCGGAGAAGACAAGGTGAGCGCTACCATCAGTCCTGTATTATGCCAACAGTAAAGCATCCTGAGACCATTCATGTGTGGGGTTGCTTCTCAGCCAAGGGAGTGGGCTCACTCACAATTTTGCCTAAGAACACAGCCATGAATAAAGAATGGTACCAACACATCCTCCGAGAGCAACTTCTCACAACCATCCAAGAACAGTTTGTTGACGAACAATGCCTTTTCCAGCATGATGGAGCACCTTGCCATAAGGCAAAAGTGATAACTAAGTGGCTCAGGGAACAAAACATCGAAATGTTGGGTCCATGGCCAGGAAACTCCACAGATCTTAATCCCATTGAGAACTTGTGGCCAATCCTGTGCATTGATTATGCAAGAATGGGCTGCCATCAGTCAGGATGTGGCCCAGAAGTTAATTGACAGCATGCCAGGGCGGATTGCAGAGGTCTTGAAAAAGAAGGGTCAACACTCCAAATATTGACTCTTTGCATAAACTTAATGTAATGGTCAATAAAAGCCTTTGACACTTATGGAATGCTTGTAATTATACTTCAGTATACCATAGTAACATCTGACAAAAAACACTGAAGCAGCAAACTTTGTGAAGACCAATACTTGTGTCATTCTCAAAAGATTTGACCACGACTGTACAAAAACAGTTACAAATAAAGCAAAAAAACACACACAATAGCACAATTGGTTAGGAGCCCGTAAAACGGCAGCCATCTCCTTAGGCGCCATTATCACATGCTTATCTGCCCTCTCATTGGCTGGAATGGTCCCACCAGATGTCGCCTGTCTTCAATCATTGAGGATATGTATTTCCAATGTTAGAGCGGTCACACAGCTATCTTGTCAATATAGTACATCATCTTTGTCCAGGCAGCCTTGAAACAACAGCCATTTTGTGAAACAGTACGAATATGGCTGTCATTTATTGCCTTTATCTTTCATGGCATCTCAAATCAAAACAAACGCACAGTGAACACACACACACACACACACACACACACACAGTCTTGTACAGCTAATCTTGTGGGGACACACAATACAGTCCCATTCAAAATCCTATTTTCCCTAACCTCTAACCCTAAACCTAACCCTAACTCATACTCTTACCCTAAAACTAACCCTAACCTTAACCCAAAAACCTAACCTTAACCCTAACCCTAAACCTAACTCTTAACCCTAAAACTAACTCTAGCTCCTAACTCTAAACCTAATTCTAACACTAACATTAATTTGAACTTTAACCCTAAACCCCTCGAAATAGCATTTTACCTTGTGGGGACAAACAAAATGTCCCCAGTTGGTCAAATGATTGTTTGTTTACTGTTCTTGTGAGGACTTCTGTTCCCCACAAGAATTGATAAACAAGTCCACACACACACACACACACACACACACACATGCACACACACACACGTACATACACACACACACACACACACATTCAATCTGTCCTTGCTCATCAATAAATCCACTGTAGATAAAACATCAACACCCAACCACTGTGATTGAAAATATCATATATTTATTATTTTCTTGTGTTTGAATACATAATTAGACATGTATTTAATGTACATGTATATTATTTTCATAGAAATAGTATAACTTCATGCTAGCCCTCATGAAAGTTTTCGAGTTATGAACATCAAAATGCTTCAACACAGACTTGTTTTACATAAAACATTAACTCTTTGTTCGATGGGAATCCATGCTTCCCCAATGGCCCCTGGTCAAAAGTAGTGTACTATATAGTGAATATGGTGCCATTGGGGACATTAGCTTGGTTACTTGTTTACTGTAGTACAAATATATAAGTAAATATAGTAATATCTTGCGTGTTTATATATAGGGTTATTTTAGTGTACTTGAATCGTCAGATCCAAGCCCATCTATAGTCTATAGTCCTGTAAATAGATAGGTACAGTATAATCTGGTAGTGGATGGGTTAAGCCTCTCTCTCTCTCTCTCTCTCTCTCGCTCTCTCTGTCTCTCTCTCTCTCTCTCTCTCTCTGTCTCCCTCTCTCTCTCTCTCCCTCTGTCTCCCTCTCTCTCTCTCTCGCTCTCTAGGAGGAGGAACCCTACTTTCCTTCCTCACTGAAGGAGGAACCCTACACTCCTTCCTCACTGAAGGAGGAACCCTACACTCCTTCCTCACTGAAGGAGGAACCCTACACTCCTTCCTCACTGAAGGAGGAACCCTACACTCCTTCCTCACTAAAGGAGGAACCCTACATTCCTTCCTCACTGAAGGAGGTACCCTACACTCCTTCCTCACTGAAGGAGGAACCCTACACTCCTTCCTCACTAAAGGAGGAACCCTACATTCCTTCCTCACTGAAGGAGGAACCCTACAATCCTTCCTCACTAAAGGGCCAATCCTTACTCCCTGTTAGTGATACATTTTCACTTCATATTGATGTCAACGGGAGACTCAGTGAAAACGTGACTTAGAGGATTCACCTCTGACTCCTCCACATGCACATTATATTAAAATTGTACACTGCATTCTAGACTGTGACGGCAAAAAAATTTATTAAACAAGCTCTCTGTCATTCAGTGAAGGTTTTACTGTCAAAGCAATTTCAGGAAGGGGTGAGGAAAGGTACGAATGGATGACAGAAAGGTTGTCTGTGTAACCATTCAGGGCTTAAACTGACAATCACTCACAGATAAGTGTTTTAGGTAAACAAGGTTTGTGTGTGATTGTGTGTGTGACTAGCTGGCTGGCTAGCTTTCTTAGGTCAGATGGTATTTATCTGTGTAATGGCTGGGGGTAATGTAGCAGAACATTGCTTGGAAATATTGTGGCTGCTTCAAGTCATAATGCATACATTGCCACTGTTGAATAGGCCTCTCGCTCGCTCTCTCTCTTTTCAGGCATCATTCTCCCTCCATCTAACCATCTCTCCTTTCCTCTTTCTCTTGTATCGCTTTAGCTCTAGTTTGCTCGAACAGAATAGTGTTGATGTGGAAGCAGGAGAGCGACAGAACAGGAGAGAACTGATGAGAAACAGAAGGGGAAAATAAACAGTAGAGGAAAATAGAGGATTGTGTGAGAAACCATCGGTAGCCTTGTTGCTTTCTCACTCCCACCCCCCCACCCTCGCCTCTCTCCCCATCACCTCCTCCCTCTCCCTCCTCCACCTGGATCTTACATAAGACGCCCAAGACAAAGTATCGATGGTCTATTTCTCTACCTCCTCTTCCCTCCTTCTTTCTACTCTCTCTCTCTGTCTCATCCTCCTCTCTGCCAGCTTTAGGACTAATTAGCCGTCTTTTAAAGTAGAGTCATACTGTCTCTGCCAGAGAGGGAGGACGAGAGGATGGAGGGATGAATGGAGAGCAGAGGAGGATGATAAACGAGAGTGAGATGGAGAGAGGGAGAGAGGGGAGACCGTGAGGGAGAGGATGATAAACGAGAGTGAGAGGGAGAGAGGGGGAGACCGAGAGGGAG
>NW_028160022.1:0-1000 GCF_964263955.1 Coregonus lavaretus
ACTCTGGGACGTAAACAGTGGCATGCCCTGTGGATTGTGGAATACCTGATTCTGGTGGTGGTGGGATGGAGGCCTACGTTCAACTCATGATGACACTGTGACTGTAGCTAAGACCCAAATAAACACACACAAACAAATGTGTGTGTAGGCACAAACATACTCCAAACACGCTGATTGTAACACATACATTCTGACACACACCCCCTTGCTAATTGGGATGTACGCTCGCTTTCATGTGGTTTCGCTAATACAAAACACACACAGGTTTCTTCTGCCTTGCCAGCTCCATCTATCTGCCTGCTGTGTGAATGCCCTGCTCCCTCCCCCCTCCCCTCTCCCCCCTCCCCCCTCCCCCCTCCCCGTCCCCCCTCCTCCCAAGGCCTCCTCGCCTCGCCACCTGACTTTTAACCATAATCCCTCGTTGTAGAGGGTGGAGGGCCTCAACCTAATCCCTCGTTGCAGAGGGTGGAGGACCTCAGACGACCACTCCTAACTGGGTATAAAAGGGGGGCTACTGGCTGGAGTACACTGTGGGATATGAACATCTTTGCTCTTAGAGACGAGAGGAGCAGAGCAGTAGCCTGGTCCTGTGTGTGTGTGTGTGTGTGTGTGTGTGTGTGTGTGTGTGTGTGTGTGTGTGTGTGTGTGTGTGTGTGTGTGTGTGTGTGTGTGTGTGTGTGTGTGTGTGTGTGATTTTAATACCTCTTTCTGACAAGCGTTGTGGTGCCATAAATATGCACGTAGTCCTAATTCAAGTTCATTAGATACAGTTAGATGGCAGAGGACAGTTGAACTCTGAATGCTCAGTCCTGTTCCATGACAATGATTGGTGCTAAGGCATGTACAGTTAGTTTCAGATATATGACCACGTCTGAAGAGCCTTACTGTACCGTGCTGTGCTCAGTGTAATGTTAGCAGAGTGTCATATGTTCTTTTAAATCTGACAAAAGTAGCACACTCCTCTCTCTCCCTCTCTATCTTTCTATCTCTCTCTTTCTAT